>NC_056526.1:12852195-12887071 GCF_019175285.1 Sceloporus undulatus | reverse complement strand
CCCAGCTCCCTAAGTCGTTCCTCATAGGACATGGTTTCCAGACCCTTCACCATTTTGGTCGCCCTCCTTTGGACACGTTCCAGTTTCTCAATGTCCTTTTTGAATTGTAGTGCCCAGAACTGGACACAGTATTCCAGGTGGGGCCTGACCAAAGTAGAATAGAATACTACCTTTGATCTGCACACTATACTTTTATTGATCCAGCCTAAAATCTCATTGGCCTTGTTAGCTGCCACATTGCACTGTTGATTCATGTTCAATTTGTGGTCTACTTGGACTCCTAGATCCCTTTCACATGTAATTTCATTCAGCCAGGTGTCACCCATCCTATATCTGTTCATTTCATTTTTCTGCCCTAAGTGCAGAACCTTACATTTCTCTGTGTTGAAATTCATTTTGGCCCAGCTTTCTAATCTATTAAGATCATTCTGAAGTTTAATCCTGTCCTCTGGGCGTATTAGTTAATCTTCCTAATTTGGTGTCATCTACAAATTTGATCAGTATACCCCCAATTCTGTCATCCAAATCATTGATAAAGATGTTGAACAGCACTGGGCCCAGGACAGAATCTTGTGGGACCTTGATTATATAGAGAGATTCAAATTGATTCTGCAGCTTCAAGCTCACAGAACATTCCCTGGTTTTCCTACTTCTGTGTGTGATCTTCCTCCAACTATCTACTTCTGTTGTATGTGAAATGACCTCCTCCACCCCAGCAACTTCCTCTGTGTGTTTCCCATTCAGGACCATCTGGTCCGTTCTGGCGAGGAAAACCTCTTGCTCCCTATGATGCTGAAGTGTAGCTACCTGGGCCTCCAGCTGCTGTACTTTCTCTTCTAAGAGGGCTACCAATTTGCACTTAGTGCAGGTGAAGTTCTCCACATCTGTGGGCAAGAAGACAAACAGAGATCATCGACCAAGGCGACCAGAGCAGTCTCCACTCCGTATCCTGACCTGAAGCCAGTATGAACTGGATCAAGATAATCGGTTTCATCCAAGACTGCTTGGAGTTGGTTTGCAACTGCTCTCTTGATCATCTTGCCCCAAAAAGGAAGAAAAGATACTAGCCGGTAGTTATTTTTATCCAGGGGGTCAAGAGAAGTACCCCTAGAAGCCAAGATGATCAAACTGAGGCTGTCAAACTTTGGCCACATCATGAGAAGGCATGATTCATTAGAAAAAACAATAATACTGGGAAGGGTTAAGAGCAGAGGAAAGGGAGGAAGACTGTACACCAGATGGCTAGATTAAATTAGGGAGGTTACAGGCATGAGTCTGCAAAACTTAAGCAGAGCAGTAGAAGATGCTGCATCCATAGGATCTCCATGAATCAAGGTCAACTTAAAGGCAGTTAACAACAACAACAAAGTTGCTTAGATTAAACACTCATTATTCCACCTCCCTAAATTAGTGAGAAGGGAAAAAAATGCTATCATTTCTCCTTGATCTGGGAACAAACCCTTTAGCTAAGATTTCTGTCTTAATTCCCAAACAGGAAAATCTGTTCACGATGTGTGTGTTTGAATGACAAGCTTCGTGACATCACCAGAGGCCATAGAATCACAGAGTTGGAATGGGATCTCTAGGTCATTAGGTCCGATTCCTTGCTCAATACAATCTGTTTGCCAAGATTTCTCAAAAATGATGGCAAGCAGTTCTGCAAGAATGTCCATAACTTACTTCAGTACTTTGGGATGCTGTTCATCTGGCTCTGCAAATTTGAACTCCTTAGGTTTTGTCCTGGAAACTTCAAGGCCTGGAGCAATCTTGAACTGGCAACCCTATCTTAGACGCTGTCATCAAATTCTGGACAGTGCTGACAGCTGCAGGAAAGCCATACAGACTGGTAAAGAAGCACCTTTACTTGTTTTGCCTCCATGTTTCAGATGTTTCCATTTCTCATTTATTTTCCATTTCTCTGTAGTGTACTGGTAGTGTATGTTGCAAATTGAAAAAAAAATATCCTGTACATTTTAAACATAAGCTTGTTATTAGAGCATCAGATTTCTTGGTATTCCATAAAGGAAGAGGAGAAGACAGGATTCTTGTGCCTTCCCCATTTGTGGTAGGATACAAACATCTTTGGTTATTGGTTTCTTAAGTGTTAAGTTTGTTTTCACAGCTGTATCGAGACTTGAATTAATCTCCATTGTGTCCTGTTCCTAGCACAGTTCTTTTGGAAGAACAAAATTAAAAGAACAAGGAAATAAATCCATTTGTTGAAACATCAACTGACCCAGTGAAATCTGAAACTTCCAAGAAATAGACACCTACAGTTTAATAGGAAGTCTATTTCAGGGCTTGGGAAAGTGTAATGGTCTCTGCCCTTAGTGCAATGAGCCAATCTTACTTGTCTGGCAGATCTTTTGCAGTAGTTGCAAGTGGTCAGACTTCTTCTCCTGTTCCCTTATCTGTTGGAGTTCCCCCGGGCTCTGTTCTGGGTCCCCTTCTGTTTTCTCTCTACACACTGTCCTTAGGTAAACTCATTAGCTCTTTTGGTTTTTCCTACCATCTGTATGCTGATGACATCCAGTTGTATCTTTCCGCCCCTGACCTTTCTCCAAGGCTTGAACAGCAAGTTTCGTCTTGCCTCACAGCTGTCTGGCAGTGGATGCGCCATCGGCGTTTGAAGCTCAACATGTCCAAGACGGAGCTTCTTGTCTTTCCTCCTAAGCCCACCCTTCAACACTCCTTTTCTGTCTCTGTGGACAACATTTCTATTCAACCAGTCCAGCAAGCCCGCAGTCTTGGTTTTATCTTTGATTCTTCTCTGCCGTGTATCCCTCAGATCCAGACCACAGCCAAGGCTTGTAGATTCTTTTTGTACAATATTGCCAAAATCTGACCACATCTCTCCACCTCTACTGCCAAGATCCTGTTCCGTTTGGTAGAGTTCTCATGACTTGATTACTGTAACGTCCTCCTTGCTGGGCTTCCTCTTTCTCACCTCCGTCCTTTAATTTTTGTCCTGCATTCAGCTGCATGCATTATCACATCCGCCCACCGCTCTGACCATATCTCTCCTGTGTTGGCATCCCTTCACTGGCTCCCCCTCCCTTTCTGCATTCAGCATAAGCTCCTGCTGTCGACGTTTAAAGCCCTCCATGGGCTGGCCCCTCCTTACTTATCAGACCTTATTTCTCCTCACCTACCCACTAGGGCCCTCCGTTCTGGTAGTCAAGATTGGCTGTTCCAGCCCAGGATTTCCTCTGCCCCATCTTGGATTTGCCCCTTTTCACTCGCTGCCCCTCACTCCTGGAACCTTCTTCCCCTGTAAGCAAGAGCCATCACTTCTTTAACCAGCTTCAAAATGGAGTTGAAGACCATCCTGTTCAGGGCAGCGTTCCCAGGCATTGCATAATTGTCACTTGCTATTTGATGTTCTTTTGTTGTCTGTTTTATTGAATCATTTCCTGTATTGCTATGTATTTTATATGTATTATCCTACTATAGAGGCCCCTTCCCCTCCACCGCTCCCTTCTCCTTCTGTGTCATGTCTTTTTAGATTGTAAGCCTGAGGGCAGGGAACCGTCAAATTAAAAAGATTGTATGTACAGCGCTGTGTAAATTTACAGTGCTTTATAAATAAAGGTGAATAATAATAATAATAATAATAATTATAATTATTCCAAAAAACTGAAGCAGACAGGTCTTGCATAGTTTCCAGAATGTAAAGAGATGACCAGTCAGATAGACCCCTTACAGACATCCAAACTTCCACTTCAGGAGGCTGGGAATTTGGAAGTCAGGGACCAGTGGTGCATCTCCAGACCCTCTACTTGTGCTGCTGTTTCTGTAGGACCCCTGATGGTGCAGTGGTTAAATTGCCAGTACTGCACCAGTATTGCAACCACACACGTTGTGAGTTCGATCCTAGGGCTCCAGGGTTTGAGTCAGACTTGCATCCTTCTGTAGGCCACTAAAATGAGTACCCAGCTTATGGGGGCAATTAGCTTACACATTGGTAAACTGCTTAGCGACTACTTAGTTCATATGAAGTGGTACAGAAATGTAATGGTGCTAATGCTGGTTGGGGATAATTGTACAGGGCCAAGCTGATTAGTTGAGGGAGCTACTTGTAGGTAAGGAGAACAGATCATCAGTATCCATTCACTTGGACTAAAGTGTTTGCTTTTCATGCAGCTATAAATGTATGTATTTTATTTATTGTTACCCACCCTATATCTGAATATCCTAGGATGGATACAATAACATTCATTTAATACAGTAATAACAATAATATATAATTCAGTTATAATTTAAAACCAGTCTCTTTAAAATCTGTGAAAACATTTAAATAATGCCAACTATAGCACGTGGCAAATTGGAAAAAATCAATTATGTCCCAAACAAGCTTAATAAAAAGCTGTACTTTCTCTTACCCAAATAACATAGTATTGGTGCCAATCAAGCCTTGAGGTGATGGTACTCCATAAACCAGTCTATCTGAGCAAAGAAACCCTCTCCCATGTCCTTCCAACAATGAACTGCCCTGACTGATGGGCACCAACAGCCTCTCCAACAACTAACACAAACAATGATGGCCTCTTGTGCCTCTGAGGAACAGGTATTCTATAATCAGGGTACTAAACAGAAAAGGCCCCCATAGAGATTGCTCCCAATGATAGGATATGGAGGAATTGCACAAATATTTTTCAGATGGCAGTTTGAAGGTAAACATGATAGAATGCAGAGTGAAACCTCAGCAGGGTGGACAGGGACTTTAACTCTCCCCCCAGATGTACCCCTGATTCAGTTTGAACCCACCCCATGCTTTTTGTTTGCAATAATCAGGGAGATGTTAGGAGGTAGGGCAAACTAAAACTCTGAAACCTTGGGGAGTCTGGTGATCTGGCACCAATGCCAGCTTGCAATGTTGGAGTATCCGAGGGTTGGGGGTTTTCATGGAGTTCATGAGAATTCAGCTTGTTGCCACCCTAGCAATTTGAAGATTGCTGTGATGAGGCCAAACAATGTGCTGCAACAGGGCAAGGAAGCCAACTACGAATTGAAAGCAGATGGTTATCACTGTGTACAGAGCCCTGTTTGGATTTGCGATAATTATCTGATTAAATTTTTTAAAAGAAATCATTAGGAGAGTAGCTAATACTAAGTGTGAAGATGAGAATATCTGCATGTGCCAGAATTATATGATTTTTTTTAAATGCACTGCTCTTGAAATGGCCTTGGAGATAACAGAGAGTTCAAAACTATCTGTAGGATTTTAGCTTGGCTCCTAGCCTTCGTTCTTTTTATTGTCTTAAGCCTGAGGGGCTCCTGGATGTTGTTGTTGTGTGCCTTCAAGTCATTTCCAATTTATGGTAACCCTATGGCGACCCTATCATGGTGTTTTCTTGGCAAATTTGTTCAGAGAAGCTTTGCCATTGCCTTTCCCTGAGGCTGAGATAGTGTGACTGACTCGCCCAAGGTCACCCAGTGGTCAAAACTGAGGCATAGAGTGAAAGCTCATTCACACACAAGCAGTAGCTTGACCATTCCTCAGATGTTTTGGATTCATTTCCTAGAATGCCCAACCACTTGTCCAGTGATTAGAACAAATGTTCTCAGAGGACTGTGTGGCCATACTTTTCTCTCTCTTCTTCTCCTCTCTCTCTTTTCTTTCCCTTCTCAAAACTGAATCATGTCTGGTGATTCTTAAAAAGGATTGAAATTCTCAAGCGGGAACATGTGGCCCTCCAAGGTATTGCAGTATAATAGGAGCCCAGCAGTGATGAGAAGGATTCTGGGAGATACAGTCCCTTGACATCTGAGGGCTGAATGATTCTCTGAAATGACAAAGTGGGCTAGCTGACAAAAAAGAAAGAAGGAAAGTAAAGGAATGTAAGTACCCCTCTGTTTCATCATGACACTATGACAGTCCACTAGTTCCCAACTTTGGTCCTCCATTGTTTGGGACTTCAGCTCTCAGAAGCCTCAGCTAACTTGGCCAAAAGTCAGAAAATTAGGGAGCTGAAGTCCAAATCATCTGGAGGACCAAAGGTTGGCTCTAGTCCCTCCATTGCGGTCATGAGCATTCTGGCAGATCACTCAGAACCAAAATAACCTTGGCCCAAGAAAGATATCGTTTTTCTGCTGTGATGCCTCAGCACAAGCCTGGATCTTCAGTGTAAGTAGCATTTTGCTTGGAACATCACCAGATGGCTTTCTGGTTGAGTGTATCTGCCACCCAACTTTATCTGTGTAATATGGACATTAGGGGAATAGTCTTTTTAGATCAGTGCTTCTCATCTTATCTGATGTTAGAGATTAGCAGTTATCTCTTTCCAGTGTGCCAGGGACTGGTACCATATTTATGGCCATTGACTACAGTTGTTTCAAACTTTCTGAAACGTATCAGGGACTGGCAGCTGAGGACTTACAGACTGACACCAGTCCACAGGACCACCATCTAAGCAGCACGGTTTTAATAGATCAGTAGAATGGTAGAGTTGGAAGAGACCACAAGGGCCATCCATCCACCCCCTGCCATAACAGGAAATCCAAATCAAAGCACCATGACAGATGGCCATCCAGCCCCCGTTTGAAGACCTCCAAGCAGAGAGACCATCCACACCGCGAGGGAGTGTGTTCCACTGTCGAACAGCCCTTACGGTCAGGAAGTTCTTCCTAATGTTTGAGGTGGAATCTCTTTTCCTGGAGCTGCATCCATTGCTCCGGGCCTAGTCCTTAGAGTGGGCATGATAAGGTAATAGAAATTATAAGTATATTGGAGTATGAAATGTTAAACACATGGAGATAACAACCTTTCCCCCCCTCTTTTGGGTACTACTAAAGAGAAAAGAGACTTTGGCTAGTAGAATTTTTTCTCTCTGTTTTAACCCAAGATTCACCAGCTAGCCCCAGAGTCAAAATGCTGGCTCCAGTAAACCCCAAGAACATTATACTTTATGACCTTCAACAGAAATAAAACTTATATTGGAGTTTACTGTAGAGCAGGAATTCTAAAGGTCTCATTTAGATCTTAAAATCACTAATATCAAGCAGCGGGAAGTTAGATATCTTGCTGATCTGCTACACTATAAATCACCAGAGGTCTGCAGGCAAATTGAGATCTATCTACTGTCCATTCTTACATTACTTACTGGTAAGTTTTTGTCTCCGCTGCAATATTACCTTCACAATATTCTCATCTGGTCAGTTAGGATGTTTGAGAAAAGCATCAGTCTAGTGACAGGACATTTAAATGAAGAGCAACTCCATCCCCAGAAAGTGTTGCTCACTCTTCATAGATGAAGAGATGCCCTCTTCCCTTTGTTCTCCCCCAAGAGGAATTTTCCTGACAAAACATAAAACTTGTCAGGTTTTCATGTGTTAAATGACATTGTAAAATTGACAAAGAACATTCCCTGGATATCTTCCAAAGGGTGGTTGGAACAGCGTGGGGTAAGGAGTTATTTCGGGAGCCCCAGTGAAGTCATTATTAATCATAACACCCCAAACAGAATATTTAATACAGTCTTCAAAAAGAGACTTGAAATAAAATCCCCCCCCCAATTTTAGAAATTGTGACTAAGCATTTCAAGAATGTTGTAAGTGATGCCCAAGGTCAGTTTAGCGCACATTAAGCCATTAATTTTTGTTTAAACATATAAAGTGTGTTTTCTCACAAAAGTAAACATTTCCTAAAAAATTTTATTATAAACTATGCTCTTCTAAATGTATTTTTCCTAAACGGATAGTTTTTAATTTCATTTTGATACATTTATTGGAGCTGGAAACCTGCATAGTAAAATTAAGCGAAGTGTGAATCTGAAGGCTAGCTGTTTCAACTCCAGAGAGATCAGGCATTTTGCATAAGAATTCACAAAGAATGAATTCACAAAACCTAGATGTTAAATCCTGTGGATATAAGAATTCATTTGTCAAAATCCAAGCCTTTCCTTCCCTTGTTGTTTCTGAATCTCTAAATTCATGTGAAGAGACTGTTTCAATCAGAAAATAATAACCGAGATAAGTTTTACAGACTAATTCAAGTCAGGATAAATATACTGAGATTTCCTTAAATTTGGTGTGGCTGTAGTTTGCGGAGGTGTGTGTGTGGTGTGTGTATTATGATTCAAACATTTCAAATATTCAACGTATCTGGTAAAAGATGAGCTTTATCTCAGCTAACAGTTCAGTCATTATTTTTTCCTAAGGGTTTTTATTTGGAGGGGGAGATATTTTAAAAATTACACATGATACTTAGGTTTTTGTTTATTTAAAAGACCAAGGGAGTTTTTAATGCACTGTAGAAACATGGAGTCTTATGCCATGAGTTTCCTGTTTGCTTGCTCCCCAGAAAAATGGCATCTTTTCCAGTACAGAGGCAGTCAGAAATCTTGAATTCATTTGTTTGTTTGTTTGTTTGAGGTGAAGTGGTGCCTGTGAGTTTACTGGTGATCCTGCTTGTCTGCTGCTTAAGGTCACTAGTTATGAAGAAAAGAATTATGGTCAGAATCACAGTCCTTTTTTCTCCCTGTATGTCCTGGATCAGATTTCCCCATTCAGAAAGTTTGGGACAGGTGACATAAGTTTTCAGTGGGAGACCACACAATCAATCAATTGCTGAATTATAAAGATCTGATGGGAAACTCAGGGGCATTTCTTATCTCTTTGTAGTTTCCAGCATCAGCATTATGGTTGTAATCCTGCTCCTCTTGCTTCTCTGCATTAGCTCATTTTGTCTTGGCCAGAAAAATATTTACTGAGCTAGACTATTGGTCAGCCTGGACCAATGTTATCTGCTTGGGCTTGCGGAGGCTGCTTAGGAACTTTGGCTGAGATGTTTGCTCTGAGACTTATCTCGAATTCACAGCCAAAAGTAAAATGAAGTTGTTGAAGATTGTATCTTGGACCATACCCTTTCATTGAGCATATATCTACCACGGAGTTCATCACTCTATCTCATAGTCATAGTGGTAATGCTACCTCACTCTTATTTTCACAGGGGCCATTTCTCTAGCTGTTATCTCATTGTGATCTGAAGCCTTTCAATTACAATAATACATAAGTAGTTTTGGGTAGGAATGTGAAAGATTCTCAATCTCATTTTCATTGTACTTCCTTGAATCCCAGCAGCGTTTCCACCTGTATGTCTTTCTTTTTCTTTCCCCATAAAAATTTGCATGCATTTTTATACAGCAGCCCCCCCCCCTTACTGGGGGGATCTATTCCGGATCCCCCCACCTAGGGGCACACTGTACACACTTTTCATAACATATGCATGTACTGATACAGATGGCCAACTTTTTTACCCATGGTCCCCATTGACCAAAGGATGTTTGTGCATATTTTTAAACTGCATACATTTTTAGCTGTTCTATTGTTTAAATGTGTACAGATTTTCACTTCCCCAAAATGTACACAGCCTTGCAAACATATAAAGTTCTGAAGTGTGTTCTAATTGTTGTTGTTAGTTGCCTTCAGGTCAACCTTGACCCATAGTGACCCTATGGATAGGGCATTACCTTGTCCTCTGCAGTTCTGCTCAGGTCATGCAGACTTAGGAATGTGGCATCCTTGATTAAATCTAGTCACTGGGAATGTGGTCTTCCTCTTTCTTACTGCCCTTACCTTACCAAGCATTAGGGTCTTTGCCAGTGAGCCATGCCTTCTCATTATGTCACCAAACTATGGCGGTTACAGACAGCCAAAATAAAGCTGCTTCGAGTCACAGTGGAGGTAGGGGGTTTCAATGATGCATGCGTCCTAGGAGTCCATAAGTCCGCACCAAAGCCACGCTCCAGCCCTAAGGACTGGAACGTGGCTTTGGTGTGGCTTCTGGACACTTAGGACGCATGCATCATTGAAACACCATACCTCCACTGTGACTCGAAGCAGCTTTATTTTGACTGTCTGTAACAGGCCTTTGATAGCCTCAACTTAGCCATCTTGACTTCTACAGAGAGTTCAGGCCTGACTGATAGACCCATCTATCATCCATGCTATCTGCAGAACTCTTCCCGAGCACCACATCTCAAATGAATTAATTTTCTTTCTATCAGCTTTCTTCACGGTACAGCTCTCACAAATAAAGTGATGGGATATACAATGGCATGGACAGTCCTATAAGTAGTCTTTCAAGAAGAAGTCTTTGGAAGGTGTGAAAGGGATAATATCACTAAGAATTCTGAAATGACCAACATTCTTTTCCATCCCTAAATCTGAAACTGGACACTGCCTAAGAACTCTATGTGTGCCACCTTGACTTCTGTCATGAAAGCAAGGTGGCATAAAAAAAATATTATCCTTACATATTTGTTTGCTATAGTCTCCTTCTGTGTGTACCTCTGCTTCGGTAAAGGCCACTGAACTTCAGCTAGCTGGTAAAATCATGAGTAGGTAACGTGTGTGTGTGTTGTTACTTCAATAGCAAACATGAAATATTGCCACTCAGTTGCAGCTCTTGTGGTTTAGAGTGTTTTTACTGGTAGTTTAATGAGTTGGAAAACAAGTAAGAATTAATTGTGTCTGGAGAAGGTGACAATGGTACTAAAGAACCTGGAGACCAAGACATGTTGAGGGAGCTAGGTCTAATAAGCCAGGAGAAGTGAAGATAGAGAGGTGATATGACAGATATCTTGAAATATTTGAAGAGCTGTCACACAGAGGATGGAATGCTCTGCTGCTCTGGAGGTGGGAACTGAAGCAATGTCTTAAAATTACTAGAAAGGAGATTTTAACTGAACATTTGGGAAAACATTTGGACAGTAAGAACTGTCCAATAGTGAGATGCACTGCGTTATAGAGTGATGGGCTCTCTTTCGTTGGAGTCTGGATGGCTGTCTGTCACACATACCTTAACTGGGCATTTCCTGTACCAGAGGAGGTGAAATAGAACCTTCCAGCTCTGCAGTTCTATGAGTCTATGGTTGGATGCCATGTGGCAAAAGCAAGCCCTCATGCAGGCAGGATTTGGTGCCATAAGATATCCAGCTTCTGTTCAGATGTGTCATAAACTCCCCTTGTCTCCAACATCTTTGTAATCAAAAGCAAGCAAAGTGAATTACAAGGGAAGCGGAGGTTGTCTGTTGGCTAACGATCATAAGAAGAGAGATAATATTGCTTAGATGGTTACTGTTTTAATTAAATAATATGAGGTATGGAATATAGAATGTTCCATGAGAACAGGGAACTTGATAAAACAGTGGAGTGCTGCAGAGCAGCAAGAAGGGAGAAGCAAGGACCAGAAAGTGATACATATGGGGAAGCTTGTCAGTGTGGTGCAGAGGTTTGGGTTTTGGGCTAAGATTCTAAGAGATCAGGATTCAAATCCCCATTTGGCCATGGAAACCCACTGGATGACCTTGGAGAACCTAGCTTCATAGGAAGGCAATGGGAAACCCCATCTGAACAAATCTTGCCAAGAAAGCCAGTGAGAGAGCTGCCTTAGGATCAGAAATGACCATGCATGGAGAGGTTGTGTGTAGGGTTGGTGTGTGAACTCTTTCCTTGTTCATATTTTCAGCCTTCAGGCACAGCTTGGAGCCTAAGATGATGCAAAAGTGAGAATCACATCTTTAAAACAACAGTGGAGACTGTATGGAACCCTTGGTTGGGCAGTGCAAGCCACTGTACCATCCCTGGCCACCACAAACTCATCAAGCCCTTGATATCCCCCTAAGTTTTTCAGGCCCACCTATTTTCAACCCCAAATCTCCCCTCGGTCAATTTGTAATTTCCCCTCCAACCCCCCCCCCCCCCCAAAAGTACCTAAAACCTGCTGCTAGTCTCAACTAAATTATAGCTCCTTGATCAATAAGGTGTGCTCTTTTGCCTGTCCTGAATCAGTATTCAAACTTGGGAAATTTTTGATTCATAGAGCAGTCCGTTAGCCTCTGTGTCACACCAGCTAGTGCAGTTTTGTGGTTCATATTTGTTACTTGTGTTTAGGTGTGGATTAATATTGAATGGAATCCAAGCAGTCTCTCCCCCCCCCCCTTCTGTAGTGTGTCAGCAGAGAAAGTCGACATGGCCTTTGCCAGCAGTTTTGAAATCTGTGCTTGTATTATGAAATTGTGACATTGGGAGGGGAAGGGGGGGAGAGGGGTCAGGATAGAAATGTGTGAGAGATGTGAGTTCTGTCAAAGCATTAGGATGCTTACCTCCTCCTTAACTGCCAAGGAATTGTCAAGGAGTTTGAGTTTGCCGAATTAACATGTAACATGACGGGTAAACCCCTGCTGGGCTGTCTAAATCGGGGCTTGTCCCTCCGCGCACACGTTAATCTGCAACAGGATACTCACCGCTATCTCTGCTCTGCGATGTTCTTTTCTATGCCAAGTCACAGCTTGCAATGCTAACGGAATACTTTTCTTCAGTAATTTGCACTTTGATGGAATTGTAACGGCACTTGTGGGGGAGGGAGTGGTGGGCCGGGGAGGGAATGAAGTAGCAGGTCTTTACAGCTAATGGGAAGCTGGCACATCATCTATACATGATTTAAGCTCTTCTATGTGTTGTATTAACATTTCAGTTGGAATGGTTTGATTGTTTTTTTTTAAAAAAAACAACTTCATACAGGTCGAGTCTCCCTTATCCAGAATTGTGAAATCAAAAATACCCCCAAATTGTTTACATGGATGGCTGTGCTAGTGATATCTTGGCTTTCTGATGGTTCATTGTACGCAAACTTTGTATCTTGCACAAATGATTTAAAAATACTGTGTATAAAATTAGCTTAAGGCTGTGTGTATAAGGTGTCTAGAAAATGTAAATTAATTTCATGTGTAGACTTCAGTCCAATCTCCAAGATATCTCATTGTGTATATGCAAATATTCCAAAATCTGAAAAAGAATCCAAAGCCCAAAACATTTCTAGTCCAAAGCATTTCAGATAAGATAGACCCAACCTGCATATGTTTGGCTAGAAGATATGTGGAAACAACAATCCTTATCTAGGACTGTTGTGAAAGGGGTTGGCCAAGAACAAGGGCAGACACACAATTTGTGGACTTCCAAATGTTGCGCTGCAGCTCCCATCATCCATCCTTGGATATGATGGCTAGAGTTTCTGGGAGTTGCAATCCAAAACCATTTAGAAGACTATAGCTTGCACTAGGAGTGAGTTACACTAAATATATTGTTGCAAAGAGGGAGAGAGATGACCAAAACAAGATTCAGTAGAGTTGTTTTCTTTTGCAGAAAAGAGCCAGTTGAGAATGTCATTTTGTTCATTTTTTATATTAACTTAACCTCATTTCCAAATTTCTTCAAAAACAGAATAGAAAGATCTTGACTTTTTGTTTATTTGTTTAATTGGTTGCTACTCACAAGGGTCATTCAAATAGAGTTTATTCATCTTTTCAAACTATTGTGGATTGGTAAATCCATTAATATCACTACCTCTAGGGGTCAGTAATGCTTACAACTCCATTCAAAAGACACCTTATCTTCTCCTGAATTCCTTGTGGCAGTTTAGTCACTAGTATGTTTTCTAGATCTCTGTGTGACAAACCTGTAATTCTCTACATTAGAGTATAACATATACCGTATATTCCGGCATATAAGACAACTGGGCGTATAAGACGACCCCCAAATTTACAACTTAAAATAGAGTGTTTGGGATATATTCACCGTATAAGACCACTCCTCTCTTCCATGATAAGTTAGAAAGGAGCTGAAGGCGCACACAACAACAACAACAACAACAGCAGAAGCGACAGAAGAGAAAGAGGGGGGAGGAGAAAAAGGAGAAGGAGAAAGAAGAAAAGGAGGGGAAGAGAAGGGAGACTCCACTACACTCTGAGGAAGGAGTGTGTTCCACGTTTGAAATAACAGCATAAACAACATTATTTCACCCGCCTCGACAACTCCTCCCGCCCTTCCTCTTGGTGCATCTACACTTTAGAATTAATGCAGTTTGACACCACTTTAAGAGCTGCTGCTCCATCCTATTGGAATCCTAGGATTTGTAGTTTTATAAGGTATTTTGCCTTCTCTGCCCAAAGAATGCCGGGGGGGGGGGTCACTGCTCCAAACTACAAATCCCAGGGATTCTGTATGGATGGAGCTGTGGCAGTTCAAGAAGCTCCTATTGGAATCAAAGCCCAGGAAGCTTTGTACCAAATAGAAACATGTTCGGCTGCAACTGCCCTGCAGAAATAATCCAGTTTGACACCCCTTTAACTGCCCTGGCTCAGTGCTATGGAATCCTGGGAATTCTAGTTTTCTGAGACATTTAACCTTCTCTCTAAGCAAACTTTGGTGTGACAACAAACTACAATTCCCAGGAATTCATAGTACTGGGCCATGGCAGTTAAAACGGTACGAAACTGGATTGTCTCTGGAATGAAGATGCAGCCTGAGTTGGATCCAAGACACACTGCAGAAGTAATCCAGTTTGAGACTGCTTTAGCTACCCTGGCTCAGTGCTAGGGAACCCTGGGAAGTGTAGTTTTGTGAGACATTGAGCCTTCTCTGTCAGAAAGAGCTCTGATGCCACAAAAAACTAGAATTCCCAGGATTCCCTAGCACTGAGCCAGGAGAGTTAAAGTAGTCACAAACTGGATTAATTCTGCAGTGTGTTTTGGACCTTGGTTATTAAAAATGCTCAAGGTCCAATCCATACTGCAGAAATAATCCAGTTTGAGACCGCTTTAGCTGCCCTGGCTCAGTGCTAGGGAACCCTGGGAATTGTAGTTTTGTGAGAAAGAGCTCTGGTGCCACAATGAACTACAATTCCCATGCATCTGAGGAAGTACGCTTAAGTCTAGGAAAGCTGCCAACTTTTCTTTCAGTGAGTCTCAAAGGTGCTACAAGAGCTATCTCTCTATCATCATCACCATTATTATTATCATTATTAAATCCAAATGCACCTGCAGAATTGGCAACACTGATATACTGTAGACTCATTCTCTGGGGCTGGGATCTGGAAGTGTGGAGGCAATTCCCTTGAAAAACCAGGGAATCCTGGGAATTGTAGTTTGTGAGGGCGGGAGGGGGCAACCACTGTCCTCTCTCTGATTGGCTGTTAGTGTGACTCCATCCAAACAGGATTGGTTGCTCTGTAGCCTGGCTCTCAGAGGGACTCAGGGGCTGAGAGAGAGAGAGAGAGACCCTTTTCTGAGGGTGGGGTGGCAACCACTCTCCAGCCCTCTCTCTGATTGGCTGAAAACTGTGAGTGTGTGACTCCAAAGGATTGGTTGCTCTGTAGCCAGCCTGGCTCTCAGGCTGGAGAGAGAAGAAAAGGAAGAAAAAGGGAAGGGAGGGAGAGGGAGAAGGAAGGAGGGGAAAAGAAAGGGAGGGAAGGGAAGGAAGGAAGGAAGGGGAAAAAGCAAAGGAGGGATGGAACGGAGGAGGATGCTCCTTTGCCTTTGAGAGAAGGCTTCCCTGCCGAGGGCTCTCTTTAGGACCCAGGGGCTTTCCGGCATACAAGACGGCCCCCGACTTTGGGGAAGATTTTCCTGGGCTAAAAAGTAGTCTTGTACGCCGGAAAATACGGTATATATATATCAGTATCTATATGTTTATATCTGAATCAGAAGCTGTATGGTTATATTGTCTGACATTGCAACTATTCCTTCAATAATTTTTCCCCACTCTGATATAATAAAATTATATTATAATAAAATTATAATTATAATAAATTATAATAAATTATAATTATATTATAATAAAATTATAATTTATTATAATAAAATTATATCAGAGTGGGGAAAGTTATTTGGCTTTCTGTTTGCTCTTCTTGTTGTTACCCAGATGGAATTATAGTAATTGTAGTTTTTGCTTTAGGCTAGATCTGCACTACAAATGCACTTCTAATTGAAGATAGTTTAATGGAAATGCCTACCCACAAAGCAATGTTGCAGTTTAAAGATGACTTGGAGAGGATTGTTCTGTACATCACAACCCCCCTTTTGACAGAAAAGAGAGAGCAATAAAATATATGAATGAATAAATCACAGAAAGTGAGACTGGTAGAATTGTGGAAGGCACCACTTTCAACTGCATGTGATATGTCCTCTTCTGGAATTTCAATTTCTTGGCCACAATTGTAATTCATAGCAGTGTTGGCTCTTTCTCCTTAGTACTAGTTTTCTATATACTGAATTTATTTTGGACGTTTGGACACACATTACTTTTGGGAACTACATTTCTAAGAATCTCCTGGCCATGTTAGCTTAGGGAATTCTGGGAGCTGTCATCCCAAAAGTAACTTTATAAAGCTCTGCTTTTCCTTCTGCATTTGTGTTATTTCTTCTGCACCTGTGTTCCAAAACACACTGCAGAAATAATCCAGTTTGAGACGGCTTTAACTGCCCTGGCTCAATGCTCAGGAATTCTAGGAACTGTAGTTTTGTGAGACATTTAGACTTTCTTGTTCTCTAAAAGGATTTTTTTTTTTTGGTTCTCTAAAAGACTTTCTTGTTCTTTAAAGCATTTGAAACTGTATTATAATATTGTTTTATAATTTTATATTTGATTATATGTATTAGTTGTTTCTACAGTTTGTATTTTAATTGCATAACTTGCTTATTTTTGTATAGTTAATATTTTATGACTTTTAGATTGTATACCATTGGCAGGTTATATGCTGTTTTGATAATGCCTTTAAAGTGCCATGCAAATTTATGGTTCTATATAAACAAACAACATCAATAACAAGAAGAACAATAAATCTAGCTTTCTCATCAGAGAGCTATGGTAAGTCCTCTAGCACAGAGTTCCAAGGATTATTTAACACTAATCTAGGACAGTTAAAGTGGTCTCAAACTGGATTATTTCTGCAGTGTGTTTTGGACCATAGTTGGTTTGTAGAGTTTTGCTCCTGTGGCCTCCAGCTGTGGAGATTTCTTAAACAGAGGCTGGATGAGCATGTTTTAGAAGCACCTTACCTCTGTATTCCTTCACAGCAGAAGATTTGACTAGAGGGTCCTTACAGTCACTTTGAACTCTTAAAATTCTGTGATTCTATAAATCTGTTTTAAGCAGTAAAGTCCATTGTTCTTTCCTTGCAAGGCCAGACTAGACTACACATTGAACCACTCACAAATAATAATTCAGCTATTTCCCTTAAAGCCACATAATAGTGTGTCTGTGCAAGTAGTGGAAGGGGATGATTGTCTTTGGAAGTTCAGTTTGCAGGATTGGGAAGGTTGTATCCCTCCCTCCTTCCAGAAAAGGGGTGGCTTCCACTGCATGGCATTGCCTGAACCTCAAAAGAGGTAACCTAGTTGCATAAAACTAGTTACTTTCTGAGATAACAAAGGTATAAAGTTGTGTTTCAAAAACAAGACACTGTTACAAAAGTAAGATAATGACCCGAATTACTTTATTGCTGTAATGAATAACAGTTTCAAATTGCTTTTGAAAGTTACTTTTAAAGGGCATTTTAAGTGGCATTTTGAGATCTTTCTGAAAGTACAGTATTCTGCCACTCTCTTTTCAATCTCTTTTACCCTGGAGGACTAGAGATTCCTAGCGAGGTATTCTCTCAGGTTAAAAAACAGTGTTTGTTTTTTTTTTACTTTCCACTCTCAGGGAGGTTTCTGTGCCCCTAACCCCAGCAAATGTGGAGAATTTACTGTATTTGCTCCAGCTACTACACCCACTGATTCTTTTAAAACAGCTGAACATAACTTGCAAGTGTTTCTTTCTCCCTTGTTATATGACTGTTCTCAGGCTTCTCACAAGGGCCCTGGTGGCTCATCCTGGGGTGGTAAATCACCTCTGGGTTTTGGTCAAATTTGAAAGGAGCTATCAAGGATGGCGAAGCCTGTACCCAAAATAGGCACAGCACCTTGTATCTTTTTTTCAATGTTTGAACTAAAATCTAGAGTGGATTCACTGTTGCAGTGGCATCAGAGCCATCAGCCACCAGTGCATGAGGATCAATGTGATGTGTGCTTGTAATGACAATATTGACAACAGCAATAAACTAAATGTCCCTTGGGGTCCCTTCCAGCTCTAAGATTCTGTGACTAGACAAATGGCTAAGGGCCCTTTGGAGTACACAAGACTGGTGGATTGCCTTTGAAGTGGTACATTTTCCTCAAAAGGCATCATTGGCCTCCTCCTCCAGTTGTGTAGATCAACACTCTATGCACTGGTTAAAACCAAATTGATATTTGGGGCCATGTGCATGCCCTGTGTGCAACATGTCATGGAGTGAGTCTGTTTGCCCATGCAAATCAGCACAAAGGCAGGGATATTGTCGGCCGGCTGCGAAATTGAGAGGTAGGTCAGGTTTAATGGAAACATCTGTCATTAACCCTTTTACGGAGGCTGCCTGAGGGGAATCCTGGTGGATAAAAGCTGCACTGTATTCTGCCTTACCTTTAGTGTGGCGGAGTTACAGAGCAAGTGTTAGCGTAATGCACTTCTCCTGTTCTGCAGGGTTTACTTTGGAGTGCTGAGGGATGTGTGGATCATAGAGAGGGGGAAACACCCACAGCTGCTCCCTTCCTTTCCCCTACACAGTTTGTCTGTCTTTGCAAAAACAATCCTGAGAATCCAGATGACTTCAAGGCTGGTTATTCTAGGCTTTTTAAAAAAGAGTGCTAACCATTGCAGCCCCGCTGATGTCTTAGAATTGTACCATGAGCTGGGTGTGCCCATGAGGGGGAGAAAGGGAGAGAAACAAATAGACACACACAGTTAATGGAAATCCCAGGGCTGAGTTTTTTCCTCCCATTTTCCAAGGCCTCCCTGGAATGTACACGATGAGATACATTTGGCTGTCAACCGCACAGTGCTTCCCTGTAAGGGAAGGGCAGGGTTTGTGTGTCATATATGCCGTTACGCTTGTGAAATTTTCCTAATTTGAAAAGATCCTGACTAAGATGATTTAAAAACAACAACACCAAGACCTAGAAGCATGTAGAATAAGCCAGATAATGTTTCAAACATGTGTTTAAGTGCTAACAACAGTTGATGTTACAAACAGTTGATTTTGTGAAGAGTTGTCATTATTCCACCTTGAGATGCAAGATAGATTGTGGCCAGTTTTCAAGAGTCATGACATCTGGTCTGATTTGTCCAATTTGTTTTTTCAATAGAAGATAACCCAGGTTTAGTCAGTTATTAGTACATAATGCAGAGCTTTCTATCATTTCAATAAAGCTCTTTAAGCAATTTGTTGTTGTGTGCCTCCAAGTCATTTTTTTTACATACAGCGACCCTAAGGTGAACCTATCATAGGGTTTTTCTTAGCAAGTTTTTGTCAGAGGGCATTTGCCATTGCCATCCTCTGAGTCTGAGAGAGTGTGACTTCACCAAGGTCACCCAGTGGGTTTTTATGCTCGAGCAATGAGTTGAATCTTGATCTCCAGAATCATAGTCCAAACCACTACACCACACTGACTCTCTTAATAAGTTTATGATGGCTTAAAAGAGAATGAACAGAGCTGGGAAATAACTCATTTTCTAATAAGTTCATTTGGCAACTGGTTACTTTTTCCAGTAACAATCTGGAATGGAATTACTTTTCTTCTTGTAATAGCTACAGCTGTAGCTCAGTACATTCCTGTTGGCTGCCATTACTAGTTATTGAGTGTGTGTATGCGTGCTGACTCATACCATGGCCACACTGCTGAATTAATGCAGTTTGATACAGCTTTAACTTTCATGGCTCCACCCTATAGAATACTGGGATTTGTAGTTTGCTGTAACACCGGAACTCTCTGACAGTGAACGCTTAATAACTCACTAAACCACAAATCCCAAAATTCCTGAGCATTGAGCCATGACATTGAAAGTGGTATCAAACTGCATTAATTCTGCAGTGCAGATGCAGCCTAGTCTAAGCAATGGAAGAGAGGAGGAGGAGGAGGAGGAGGAGGAGGAGGAGGAGGAGGAGGAGGAGAAGAAGAAGAAGAAGAAGAAGAAGAAGAAGAAGAAGAAGGGACTTTGTGCTGCACCTGATAAGGAGAATGACAGAGAGAATATTGAACTGGAAAGGAGAGACTAACTTGGGTTAGGTGGAAATCAAAGAAAAAAGTTTTATAGAAGCTAACCACCTATTTTTGACCTTCCTCTGACAGAGAAATTCTGAAATATGTGACAGAAGGTGGGGAGCAGGGGACTGCTGCTGTCAGACAGAGAGAGCAAATCAGTGTGCTTCCTGTCCCCCCAACAAGGCACAAGAGACAAAAGCAATAGGAAGAGAAACTCATTAACAAGTAATACAATTAATTATCTTTCTAAATTGCGATATAAAGATGGTATTCTTCACTATGTTTTTCTCAAAAGGGGCAATGAGTAAATTTAGTCTCCACAGCAAGACAGTACATTTGAAAACTGTGCAGTTTTCAAAGACTATTCACAGTTTGGGATTTGTTCTGTGCAAAATTTGCATGGGATATTTTGTTGCAGAAAAGAGCGCTTTCTGCACAGAAAATAACACTGTTGCTGTTGTATGTCTTCAAGTCATTTCTGACTTCTGGTGACCCTAAGGCCAACCTATCATGGGGTTTTCTTGGCAAGATTTGTTCAGAGGTGCTTTGCCCTTGCCTTCCACGAGGCTGAGAGAGTGTGACTTGCCCAAGGTCACCCAGTGGGTTACAAGACCAAGATGAAAATTGAACTCTGGTCTCCAGAGTCGTAGTTCATCACTCAAACCACTAAGCCACATACAGAAGTATCATTTTTTGTGGAGAAAATGCTTTTTCCTGGGCAGAATGCTGTTTTCTGAACCAAACAACCATGTTCACATTCTGTGGAGAATAAGTCTTGGTAAGTTCCTTATCAGCCCTAAATTATTCCTGCTAGGATTACCTGACACTTGAGAGAAAGAGAGAAAAACAACAATACCCAACTTCAGATAAAAGGTACTATGAAGTACTCATCTTGTTCTCGGATCCAGTGTTCTGGATTTGATCAGTTTCTGCCATGACTGTCTTGATAGATTGCGCTAAATTCCTTAGAGCAATTCTAAAAGGAAGATTCATGGAGAGTTGTTGGTTCATGATGGTTGTCATTCTACAGAAAGTTTCTGTGAAAGAAACAGACAGCGGTAGCCAATGAACATAAATATGGTGCTAGTCCAAGGCACATTAGTAGGGGAAATGGTGGCCTTTCACATCAGCCCTAAGATGCAGTGCCTTGGAGCTTCATCAGAAACCCAAGCCTTCTTCACATTGTGCAACTGTAGCACTATGATTCCACTTTAGCTGCTGTGGCTCCATCTTGTGGAATGCTGGGATTTGTGGTTTAGGGAGAGGTACATAGAATTCTATGCCAGATTGCTCCAGTGCCTCACCAAACTACAAACCTCAGAATTTCACAAGATGTAGCCACAATAGTAAAAATGGAGCCATAGAGCTGTAATGCATGTAGCATGAAAGAGCCTCCATTTTGGGGATTATTAGAATAGGATATAGCTTTGCCCATTCCTGGCTGTGAAGTTTTAGCTACAGTTGGTCCTCAGTATCCATGGACTGCTTATCCACAATTTCAACCATGGCTTGAAAATATTTGAAATATGCTTAGAAATTCCAAAAAGAAAACCTCGATTTTACCATTTTGTATAAGGGACACCATTTTACAATGCCATTACATTTAATTGGACTTGAGCATCCATGGATTTGAGTATGCACAGGGGTCTTGGGAGCAAACCCCAGTGGATACCAAGAGCCCACTCTAATAAGGGTGTGAAGCTTTTAATAACAGCATAAACTGCAAAACTCAACAGATGAGATTTTTCCTCTCAAAATCAGGTAGTTCATTATCACTGTAGCCCAAAGAACATGTTGCTTTCTACCTGTCATGCAGCAGCATGGAGCATGTATGTATCCAACAGGTGAAAATCTTCTTCCAGCATCACCTTTCCTCGATTACTAAGAGGCTCTTGTTGCTCCTGGTGATGCTGGCAATCCAGCTTCTTCTCTTCTTTCTTCCCACTATTGTCATCATCCATAATCTAGAGATTGTTCTTCATAAGCTAGTTTAATGCTCTTCAATTCAGATCTATTTTTGAAATATGTACACAAATCCAGTGTTAAAGTGAGGGTGTGTTTTTGGAAAGATACTTTGGCATGTCTGAAGGAAACATATGTATTGTGTACATGTCAAGTATATCATCATCATCATCATCATCATCATCATCATCATCATCATCATCATCATCCAGCAATACAGTTGTAGTCTCTTATGTCTGACTGTAAGGACAAAGCTAATTCCTCCTTCCCCGTCTCCCCCTTTCTGTCTCCGCGTGTGATATTTCCGAGTGACATTTAACAGTGTGGGAGCTTACATTTGGATCCTTCTCTCTTGGCTCCCTGCTCATCCTTCCACTTTCATTTTTTCCAAGAGTAATTTCATATTTTCTTCAGCACGGCTTGGGTTGCCAACATGGAGGAGAGCCCATTGTTGGAAGTGGGGCGACAGCCGAGCTGGCGAGGAAGAAGGTATTGGCAGAAGGAAGGGAAACCCTTCTGTGTCAAGAGGGCCTGGGCATGGTTAGGTTCGACAGCCTATTCCACTCTTTGCCTCCTGCCAACATTTTCTGTTTGCCCTCATGCCAAGACTTATTGGGGAGACTGTGTGGTGTGTGTCATCTTCATGGCTGTTTAATTAATAACCCAGCTGACAGTTGCCATAATAATTACCTTACCTAAAGTGAAGGGGGAGGGAGACACACAGAGAAAAAAAATCCTTGTGCATGTATTTAAATGAGATATGTTAACAGCCCTCATCCCTCCTGCATCCACCCCAGTCATAATCACATGCTGATTTCCAACAGCAATCAGAACTACAAGTGGCCTTTTCTTTTACTTTCCTCTTTTTTCGGCATTTCTTTTTTTTCTCCCTCTTTTTTCCCTTTTGCTCACTGAACTGACAAGGCTGTTTCCTTCCAAATGTGTACAGTCTTGACCTTCTTGTAATACAACATTGGCCTATGCTGGCCTATTGGAAAGAAAGAGGACACAGGAAATGAAGCGATAATGTCATGGAGCGAGTCTGATTGTTGAGTTGTCTTTGGGAAGAGTTCATAGAATGCTTTCCTACCGAACAGCTTTATACAGCTAGCATATACAACCTATGGGACACAAGAACTTTTTTTAAAGAACATATTTCCTTTTCAAACTATTAACAGGATCTGGGCCAGAAGCGCATGCATACACCACAACTGTCCTGATTTGAGAGGAACTATCTCCATTAATCCTCTGTTGTCTCATTTTTTCAGCTGATATTTAAATGTTCTAGTTCCTCTCTCTTTGTCCCACTTTCCCCTTTTGTCCTAAGCTTTTTTTTCTTGCTGAAAACTGAAATCAAACAGCAAAAAGTTGTTTGAACTCATTTAACTTACCAGGAGGGAGAGAGGAGGGGTGGAATCTTGCCCTTCTCTGTAGGCTCAGACAAAAGCAAATTGCTGCAGCCTCTCTTAGCTTGAATGATTTTCTTCATTAATGAATATTGCCATTTTGACCATGTTCTGATGTTGCTTGGGCAACTTGTCATAGTTTTCCCATGTGAAATGTTGGAGGGCATGCTCCTGCCCAAAAGAATCATCCCCCACTCAAACCTTGCATTATAGAGTCTAATTATTTTGGCTAATAGTAACCTTCATCCTTGGTATAATATAACCAAGGCAGTACTATGTTGTTTAAAACAACTTTTTATTTTAATATAGGGCATGGTGAACATTTCTTATTGAGCAGGATATTTTTATACCCACATCTCTTGAAGAGAAAGATCAGTGTTATTCATAAAATGTGGAACTTCAGAGAACAAGTCTCAAATCTCTGTTCAACTGAGAATCTTATGCAGTGATCTTGGAGCGGCTAGTCCCTCTTTGGCCCTGTCTGCACCAGCCAAATAAAACAGCCTCACCCTGTCCTCTTGGCAGGAAGTCCACATGGAGCATAGCCCAACCCCCATCTGGCATGTTTAGCTCCAAACCAGGGTATACCCCTCTTAAAACATATTTTAAAGCTCCCTGTTTGCTCCAGATCCTCCTACATGTCCTGGATGGCTGTTTGAAATACATCCTGCAGCAGCAGTGGCAATGGGTCACTTGCTCCGAGGTATTCAGCCATGTGACCAATGCTGGATAAATCATTCTGACCTCAAAAATGAGTGGCTTGCTGCCATGGAGGTTGTAATGGGTGCCACAACAGTATGCACATGTGCACAACTGCCCAGCATTAGAATGGAGAGGCCAGGGTAAAAGGGAGAGGTCAGGGCAGCTCTGGGTCCAGGATACCCCTGGAGTATTCTGGCTAGTGCAGACAGGACCTTTCACTCCAGTCTGTCTTACAGTATTGCAAAGGAGAATTAAGGAAAACTCCTTAACTTGAATTCGGGGGGGGGGGGGGTTGCAGGGAAGTTCCAATAAAAATGTGATGGAGCTTTCCTTTTATAAATAAGTTATGGTCTGACATTTTGATCTGCTATGTAGTGCTGAAAATGTTAAATTAGACTTGCTGCTTAAAACCGGGGGAAACAAGGAGCAGGTACACTTGGAAAGTGACAGGCTTTTATAGGTTTTATATGGTGTCTCAGTGACCACCTTTTGGAAATGCTGGAAAAATGGCTCACCTTTCCTGACATTGGGTTAGAATAGACAATTTTGATGGAATTCTAGCTCTACCATTCTGTGGCAAGAGTGGGCAATTTTTGACATCACAGCAGACTATGCCACCCTGGTTGGGTTGATTTTTAGCCAGCAATAATATTGAAAGTGACATCTCATTTCCACTTCCAATTTCAGCTAAGGCCTATTTGAAAAACAAAACAAAACTTTTGGAACGATGGGAGGGGGTTAATGGTTTGGGATAGGGGAGAATTACCAGGCCAAGTCCACAACCAGCAGCCTTTCCCGCTATTTCGGGGGTGGAACATTGGCAGATTTTGTTTTTTGAGGGTGTAGTCCCTTGAAAAGGACTTGGGGAAGTGCAAGAGGGGGCCAAAAAGCCCATATGGGACACATGGAACCCATGGATTTACCTTCTTGGAGTATTTACCTATTTTCAGGGATGTCCACTATCATTGTTTATTATGTGCTGCCTTGTGAGTTTTACAGAGGCATCTGGTTGTGGCCTCTGTTGGAGATATGATGTCCTTAGTCAGATTTGGTAAAGCAATTCTTATTTTCATATAGAACAGGATATGTGAGACCCACAGACTCCATGTGGTGCTGGGGCTCCATTTGGCAGCCCCCGAAGGCCTCTGGAATCTTCTGAAGCTCCCAGATGTCCCTCGTGTTTTTCAACTGAAAGGAAAATATGAAAATTCTCTAAAATCTCTGCAAACTTTGGCCCTCTTTCCCCCCATTAACCCCATGTGCCCTACCAAAAATCAGCATAGTTTGGCAAATTTAAGGAATAGAAAGGGATGTGACATCACCTCTGGTTGCTTTGGGAGTGTCTGTACCACCTGCAGTGAAGGGGTACAGTCTGAAGTTCTCAGGGGCACCTTCACCACTGATGTATAGCCCTGATGTAGTTGCACATGCTATGTACATTTCCACAGCCTACACTACATGGAAAATCAGCCAAATAGTGATGCAAATCTTTGCTTACTTCATTCTTGAATTCAAGAGTGAACAATGTTGATTTGCCATCTGCTGTCATTTTGTTGTTGTTGCTCAATGAGAGTGAAAAGAACAACACCTTATTTTGTTTTGTTTTTGTCTTCAGTGGTGGTTGCACAAAATACAACATTTGTGCACCAAAATGTATTTCATGCAAAATACATTTTTTTCCTACAGAAAGATAGTACAGTCAGCCTTACATATCCACAGATTCCATCATCCATGATTTGAAAATAATCACACACAACTATATCATTGCTGGTGAAGGTGGTCTTTTGGCCTTTAGACCCTTGCCTAGTACTGACATGTGGCCCCAGATATACTTACCTGTAGCTCTCACAGTAAACAAACTCCTGACTTCTGACTTCAAGTGTAGACCAATTACTAAAACTGAGGCAAATATGGTTGCATTTTCTTGAAATATTTAACTGTACCATGATAGTAGTTTCTGAAAAGGAGAAATAATGTCCTGAATCCTTTTAATTCCAACTAAAGTAGACACATTAAATCAGTGGGGTGTACCTATGTGATGTCTCACCATTCAACTAATGATTCAATATATCTACCTGACTTGGGACTCTGCCTCATCATTTTGGCGCATGAGGAAGAAAATCCGTCAGGCATCTCGCCCTGTCTCTAGCAGTAAAATACAACAAATTCAATAACTAAGGGTGCATTCACACCCAGATTTTTTGTCCCAAGGAGATGCGGATCACCACACTGATGCATATCGGGATCATTGTTTCCATTAAGTTTTGGGTTTGTGAATCTCTCTGAGTCATTTTAAGCCTTGGGTTATTCACACATGCCGTCATTTCAAGATAAAATGAAGCTGCCTCCATTCCCTGGAAGATACAGAGCGATCCGAATTGATTTGGAAGTATATTCACATTGCTGAAGATGCAGATCGATATACATCGATCTATATCGATCTGCATCTTCAGCAATGTGAATATGCTTCCAAATCAATTCGGATTTCTTCCAACCCCAAGTTCTTCTATGGCCTTTCCTTGTTTTTTCCTCTTAGATAAACAGGAGGTAAACACACTGACATAAAAATAAGAATCTTAAATTCATCAGCATACCTGGCTACCATCTGGCAACCATCCCAGGTGACTGGTGATCTCTTTAGTTTTCCTGTGTGCTTTTCTTTGAAAGGAACAAAAGAAAGGGGAAGAAAGAAAGAAAGAAAAACAAGGGTTCTGTGCAGATTTGCTTGTTGCCAGATGGCTCTTAGTAAAACATGGGCAAATGGAGCTGGCATGGCTTCTCTCATGACGAACCACAACAGACAGACTGGGATACTGCAGTCTAGCTGTTTTTCATCCCTACACTCAGAGAATGCAGAAAATTAAGTTTGGCAATTGCCAAGGAAATTGGAATAGGACGAACATTTGAATCTCAAAGGGATGATGATGTGGTTAAGTTTGGAAATAACACCAATAATGCTCAGATTTAAAAATATTAAAGGAGGACTGGGGAGACATGGTTTTCAGTCATATTTAAAAGATTCTCTCTCGACTCTTGGCTCATGGTTGTCTTGCTTTTAAAAAAATGTATTTTAAGTTAGGTGGAATCTTTCCATGGGCAATATTTGGTTCAAATATGGAGGGACTGACCAGAACATGATGGTGAAGGCAGTGCATTTTGTTATTGTTGTTGTTCAAAAGCTCAGGGTTTAGGAATGCTAGTTTTTTGAACTGTAGCTCTCAGAATCACCAGCCAGCTTATCAGATGCCTGTGGGATACTAGAGTTGGCATCCTTTTCTGGACTCTCTGGAGGTTGGCTTTTCCTTCTTCCCTCTGTAACAACCAAAACCCCTCTCTGGACTTACAGTACCATCTTGGAAACCCCCCACCCCCATGCACATTCATCCCATACTTTGTGGAGAGCAGGAAGAATTAGAAAAGTGTCTGGCTATGACCCATAGCCTCATATAAAATGATTACAGCAGTTCTGAGACCTCCAAGGGACCCTGATGGATCTCAGTCCTGATGTAATCATTTTGCATCCGAGTCTGGCTGCTGGAACATAGCCAGATGCTCCTCTAATACTATCTACTCTCCATGAGGCACAAAATAGCTGTGCAGGGTGGGCTCCCCAGAATCTGTACAGTAAGTTCAAAGGCTGGTTGTGAGGGATGGTATATGACTCAGCCTAGCATAGATTTGTATGCAGAACTATGACACTATGTTGAGCCATACAGGATAGTGACCTAGAGGTTGTTGTTGTTGATGATGACGATGATGATGAATGGGGAAATTCAAAATGTGGGGAAATTGCCCACTATCACTCCAGGGCTATTTTAAAGCAAATATTTATTTTTTTTTTAAAAAAATGAAAAAACAAAACAAAACCCCAGTGTGGGGGCATGACAGGGCATAGCATGTGAGGTGACCCTCCAATGTTGAATGGAGGGCCTATGATGGCCCCCAAGTCTCTGGAAGTTACCCAAACCAGTTTAGGAAATCTTTAGTCCTCCTGCTCACTGGGAGAAAAATAGTCAAAGTGCTTGGAATTTGTGAAGATCTAGAAAGCATTTGGATGGGTGGGGGAGCAACTGGATTTATGCATGGAGCCACATCTCATTCCACATTTTATTGCTACATGGGAGCAGGTCAACACCTATCTAGGGTTACATCAAAAATGTAACTTTTTCCAATTCTGTACAAACCTAATAGAAAACCCAGTTGAACTCAATGAGACTTATATTATTTCTGAGTAAGCAGACATAAGACTGAACTGGACTATGCTACATTTTTTTGGAATGGGGAATTCTCTGCCCATATCAAAGGGAGTTCTTTAGCCATGCATTTCTCTTCCTGTCCCACATATCTTTCTTCTCCCTCCCTTTTGCTTTCTCTTCCCTCAGCTGCTCCCGCTGCTCTTAAATATGCCTATTACCCTCAGGTTTTGACCTTAGGCAGACTGTGAGCACCAAGTCTTGTTATTGAGAGTGAAGTAACACCAGTAGTCAGGAAGGAACAATGTAGTTCAGGCCAGATAAAATAAATCTCACGTTTCCTGTTAGGAGACCCGGCCAAAAGCGATGATGAGACGCAGAGAACAAGGAGCTCAGCACTCAGCAGAAACAGAGAGACACATGGGACAGACATGACCACAACCCATGCTTGAAAACACAAAATGAAAACAAACTTGTTGTAGTGACAGGGAAGAAGTCGGGAGGAGAAACCCAAAATTCATAACATGGGGAGGATTGCCAGACTGGAAACTCAAAGCACGGCACGTGCCGGATAATTTTTTCTGGCTTTCCTCCCACTGAAAAGCATTGCTGTTTATAAGCTTGTCTGCAAAAAAGAATTAATAAGGTAAAGTAGAAAGACTTGGGAGGTTATTTGGGGTTTTTGTGGGAATGTTCCAATGATGTCAGAAAAGCCACTTTTTCTAAAAACAGGGGTGGCTAACTGGTTGCCTGAAAGCCATATGAAAGCCCTAGTGCTGTTTGCTTTGGTCCCCGGCAACCCAGCCAAGTTTTAATTAAAGTGTCAAGAAGATTGTGTTCACAGTATCTTTTGGAAGGAAAAGGGAAACAAAGTATTCCCTTGTTTAAAATGCATTTCTCCTTGATTTTGTATACAACCTTGTCATCAAATTGTAAATCCCCATATTGCTCTTCTTGAACACACAGTTACTACCTTTTGTACTTTCTTTCATTCATTTATTCACTCACTCATTCAAAAGATAAATATCTTGCCTTTCCAAAAAAGAAGTCCAAAGCAACTTAATATAATAATATAAAATCATATTTAACAACATCTCTGCACCATCATAGTGGCAGTTGGCATGAAAAGTTCAGTAAGACTAAATTCAGAACATTGGCATCTAAATACAATGTGCCATGGTAAATAATGACAAAGCTATAACTGAAAGGTATAACTGAAATAGTCCTCTGGGGAAAAAACTAACTTCTATGGGCCACTGGGAATTATTTGTAAGATTATCAAAGCCCAATCCTCTTCTTTCTTTGAAAGCTGTACAGTCAAGCTACAGGAAAAGAGATCCCACCTAAACACTAGGAAGAACTTCCTGGTGATAGGAGCTGTTTGACAGTTGAACATGCTGCCTCAGAGAGTGGTGGAGTCTACTTCTTTGGAGATTTTTAAGCAGAGGCTGGATGGTCATCTGTCGGGGCTTCTTTGATTATGTCTTCCTGCATGGCAGGGGACTGGACTCTTGTGTTCTCTTTCAGCTCTATGATTCTATGATTCTAAGTACAATTTAACTGTGGAGAAACTCTAGATAGTGAGAGTAGGAAGCAGTGGTTTGGAAGCTGCTGATCCACATTTAGCCCTTCCATACAACACACTACAATCCTACTTGAAGCTGGCAGAACTTAAAGCTTCATCAGTGTGTTTACACAGAGGTCTGGGTAAGTGAAGGCAGCCAGCTAGGTGACCATGTAAAGGAACCTTTCTGGTGTACCTTCCTGCCAATGAGTGGCTATTTGGAGGGAAGGGGTATGGATGGCGCCATTGGATAGCACAGATAAACCATTGTTCATGTGGGTCCTGAATACCTTCATGAGTAACATCAGAAAAAGCTGCATAAACCACAAAAAGATTCCAGCCAAGTAGCAGGTAAACAGGTCACCTAGGACTTATCTGCATGGGCCAAATAAAATGTCCTCCTTCCATCCTTTAGTGGGGAGTCCGGACAACACACAATGCAAACCCTGTTTCTGGTGTGAACAGTCCAGACAATATCCAGCCTGTTCATTAGTGGATCCAGGGTATATCCCACTTTAGAATGGAGTAAAATAACTAAACTGTTGCTTTGGATCTCCTCTAGCAGATCTGGAGCTCTCCATTGCACCATGGGCAGGTTGCTTAAAATGTGTCCTGTTGTGCCACCTGGATGGTCACCAATGTGTCATGTTGCTTTCTCTGAAGTCAAAACGAGGCACCCAGCCATGTGAACAAGGCTGGACACCTTGTTTTGACCTCAGAGTGAGTGACTCACCATGCGGCAGGTGACATAGTGGAATGTGTGTGTTAACAGCCACCTGGTGTTGCAATGGGAGTGTCAGGTAATGAAAGGACAATGGGACAGCTCTGTGACAAGAATAATTTGAGCTTCCCCCAGAATATTTTGACCTGTGCAGACAGTGCCCTATTCACTGCCTTCTTCATTGCTATGGTGATACTGTATATATGTGGCATTTCTATTGAAATTATGGCAATTATTTCTAAATGTACTGTACAGTGGGGCCCTTGTTATCCACTTGGGTTTGGTTCCAAGACCTCCCATGGATACCAAAATCCATGGATGCTCAAGTTCCATTAAATACAATGACATAGTGAAATGGTCTTCCTTATATAAAATGGCAAAATGAAGGTTTGCTATTTGGAATTTATACTTTTTTAAAAAAATGTTCAAGCCATGGATACTTAAGTCTGTGAATAAAGAATTGCGAATAGGAAGGGGTAACCGTACATCTATCAATAGTATCTGCAAATTTCATGCAAAATAGATTTTGCATAAACTCTCCCTCCCTCTCATCCTTTCAAGGTGGGGAAAGAAATGGCTCTCCTGATTTCATTTCATTTTGTCGCACATTTGTGTTGTGTTGTCTGCCCCTTGAAATGAATGGTTCACCTGTGGTGCCAAAACCTCTGTTGGTTTTCAGAGTGAGAGAGGAAGGGGGTTAAAGAGCCTTTGCCTTCATCTCACTCTTCATCCAAGTGAGTTTGTCAGCCTGCTGGCCCTTCAACGTGGCCCCTGTTAAAAATGAATTGCCAACTACATTTGGGGGCAAGGGGAGGTGATGCTTGCTGATTTGAGTGCTGTCTTACCTAAGTGGCTTCCTGACAATATAGAGGTAGTAATTGGGATTCCCTGCGCTGGCTCCCACATGAGCTGCTGTTGGATCATGTTCAGTTTTCTGAGAAGCAAATTGGAGATGACGCCCCAGGCATTGCAATAATAATACTCAAACACAGTAGTGTGTTTCATCTTCAAAGCGCTGTACAAACACCAACTAATTAGAATTGTTTTTTCTTCTTCTTAGAAAGACTTAGCAAAATAGTGGGATGAAGACAAGCTCTGGCTGTGATTTATTTAGATATTGAAAATGCTTTGTGTTAAGTCCTTTTTGCGGGAGGTTGTTTAGGAAACCTGCTAACTCCAGAGCAGGAGGCAGAATCTTGTTGTGATTTGACAATGAGCCAAGGGACCACCGAAAAGAACACAGCTAGAGGAAGCCAGTGCATGTGCATGATGGGTTGCCAGGTAGATTAAGGTGGAGGCTTAAGCCTTTAAGTGTGCAGATACGGGGGAAAGGATGAGTTTATGCAGACAGCAAAATGAGTGGTAAAATGTTTCCTAGATGGCATATTACAGTGTAGTCACTACACTATGATGAGTCCTAGAGTCTTTATCAGCATCATCACCAGATGTTCACAGCTGTCTAGTGGCACTGAAGGAGTCATTTCCTATTTAGTAGCCCTTGTTAGATAGTTTCACTTTGGCTTCACAGTTCAATGGTAGGAACTGAGGAGTCTTTTTTTTCCCTTTTAGCAACTTGCTTACACTGTTCTTGTAGCTATTAAAAGGAGAGACCAATCACACTTGCACATTCCATTCTCCACTGTTTGCTTCTTCACCATATAAACCTTGGGAGGCCATCTCTCATTGGCCTCATGCTGGGCTAGGTGTACACCAGCCCAGGGACCATTTAGCCATGATGAGAATTCAGAGTCTGGGATAGTTTGGGGACAATTGGGAATTCATACCACTTGCTGTGATTGGATGGTGAAACATATCAGCTAAAGCACAAGTGGACTCTGGCTGCATCCAGACTGCAGAAATAATCCAGATCAACACCATTTTTATCTGTCATGGCTCAGTGCTGTGGAATTCTGAGAATTTTGGTTTGTTGTGGCACCACATTTCTCTGACAGAGAAGGCTAAATGTCTCACAAAACTACAATATAGCAATATGGAAATAGCAACTTCATTTATATACCACTTCGTTCTACACTAAGTGGTCCCTAAGTGGTTTACAATGGTTAACTAATTGTCCAAACAAGCTGGGTACTCATTTTAGCAAACTTGGAAGGATGCTAGACTGAATCAACCCTGAGCCCCTGGTTGGGATTGCACTCACAACCTTGGGGTTTGTGAGTGAGTGGCTGCAGTATCAGCATTTAACAACTGTGCCACCAGGGCTCCTACAATTCCCAGAATTCCATAACATTGAGCCATGGCAGTTAAAATGATGCCAACCTGGATTATTTCTGCTGTGTGGATGCAAACTAAGTGTAGTCTGTGGCCCGTGAACTCCTGTTTTATGGGCCTTGAATTCCTCAAAAGTCAATTCCTCAAAGTCCCCCTCACAATATTTTTCAGTACCATGTTCAGGCATTTTCTCTCCAAAACCTCAATGAAAGCTCCAAGTTGTGCAAAAACACTCCCAGCTTCTCACAGAAAGCTCCCAAATACCTTTATAGTCACCCCTCCATTTTCGTGGGAGATCCCATGAAAATGGAAAATATTGGAGTCTCTATTGGCTACAGTGGTGGTGTGCTTCTGTGCATGCCGCTGCTCATGTGCCTCAGGTACACACACCATTGTGTCACCCTCCATTGGTCTCTTGTGTATTTCCAAGGGATGCAGACTCCAAGTCTGTGAAAATGGAGGGATGACTGTATTTTTATTTTTTTAAAAATCCTTCTCAAAATTCAGTTGCCATTTTGGGAAGAATTCTAATGAGGATAGAAGTATTTGAGAATACTTTGTGGGGTGAGAATTGGTCCACAGTTGGGCTGGAGGGGGAAAATTGGCTCCCAGCTCCCAGGAATTTGCTAATGCCTGAGCTAAAGAACGTGATGCCTTTTGTGCTGTAGATCACCAATTGTATCATTTACCACTGAAAAGCTTACAATTCTGTGCTATGTGTCAGTTTTCGCACGTCAGCAAACACTGTTGCTTTTCTTCAAAAGCCTCCCCAAATCCACTGCTTCTTGAAACACATTTTTTTTGTGTGTGTAAAAATATGGGATTTGCACAAAACTCACAAATCAACAAGGAGTAACAAAGGAGTGTGCTCATGCAAATTGTTTTTCACACAAAAATACAAATTTGTGCTTTTTTTCAGAAACATTTTTGATGCAAAAACCAAAAACATAGTATTTGCATGAAATCCACCATTTTCCTACAAAATCCTGCACACCACTCATTGTATTTCTATGCAGAATAATTTACCAATTCAAGATGTGTAAGTACTTGGTGAAAAGTTAGTGAACTTCTCACCTTCTTCCCAACCAAATTTTCCTTTATTCAGCTGAGAAATTAATAAAATGCTATAATTGTCTATTGTTAAAGGGTCACTGATGTGTTCAAAGCACAAAGAAGGTGGTGACACTAGCTTTTAATTCTCTTAGATGTCAGGACATTACCTTATCCTTACCTTACACATTACCTTATCAGAAAATGTGTTATATATGGAAGCTTGTGCCTTAGAACATCTTTGTCTCTGTCATTTTTTCGCTTGCTTAAAAATTAACCACTCCGCTTTCATTTAGCATCAGAATAATGACAATCTAATTGGTAACATACTGTCAGTGTTAGTTTAGCAGGTCCTTTCTAGTCAATGGTGGTTCATGCTCCAAGTTCTCTCTGTGTGTGTCTTCAGGTCTCCTGTTGACTTATGGTGACCCCATGAATTTCATAGGGTTTTCATAGAATCAAAGAGTTGGAAGAGACTACAAGGGCAGGAATACACAGTTTCTTAGGGGTCATTCACACATTATTTTTAGTAGCGGAATGAGGCGAATAACGTCACTCACACTTTCCAGGGTTATTATTCACACCATGGAATGACATCAGTCTATGTCTCTTCATGTTCAGAGGAGGAGATGGTGGCTGAGGCAATGGTCTCCCATTACTGGGCCTGTGCATGACCTCCATAGTCTAAGGGGGGTGGAGAAGATACCACTTTCCTCCTGAGAAGCCACCAGAAGCCAGTCTGTAGCAACAGATGTGCAGGGAAAGAATGTCTCCTTGTAAAGCCAGCTGTGAGGAGCCTCATCTCCCCCAAGGAGTTGATGATGCAAATGTATTTGAAACACGTTCAGGGTATGCTGGAATTAATCCGGGTCTGTTCACATTATTATACACACTGCCGACAATGAAAATCTTTAAAAAAAAAAAAGCTCAAGAAAAGATCCAGTAACAATTATCCCAGGTTAAGTGGCTTTTTTCATAGCCCCCGCTCAAACATTTGAGGAGCATGTGCATTTGAGGTGCATGTGAACAATGGAGATTCAACTCAAATTCATCCTGGATCATTTTCACATGTGAATAAGCGTAGGGGGACCTTTATCCAAGTGTGTGATGAGACTCTTTCCCTGTACTGCTAAAACCATGAGCACATAATA
>NC_056526.1:12818832-12852185 GCF_019175285.1 Sceloporus undulatus | reverse complement strand
GTTCTAACCCATTGCATGCCTTGTAACAAGAAATAGCCCTCAATTACTAACTTTCCACATTTTCCAGTGATTGCCATTTTTAAATTTTTGTATGCAAGTGACTCAAGGCATCTCAGAATTTCCACATAAGAACAATGCTGGCTTCCCCCCCCCCTCCCCTTAGCATCTTTCAACATTTGTATTTGTCATTAGAGGGAAACTCATCCAAAGGAAATGTAAGTGTAATCTTTAAAACATTGTTTCCTGGATCTTAAATAGAGCACCTCTTCTGTACTGAAGTGTCTAATTGGTACTCTCTAAATGGTGAGTTCTAAGTGATCATTGTAGCATCCATTTACAGTGGTGCGATTTGGGAACAAAGTTGTGCTCGTGTTAAGCTGAGTAAGACTCTCAGGTTCCTGCTGCAGAGAAATCCTGATGTTTGTCTACCATCTACAGTCATCATATTTTCTTTCACCCCCACTGACTAACAAAAAACATGATTGAAATACCACTTGAGCTCCAGTAGCTAAAGAGATCTGAATGCCAAAGACAAAATTTGAAGCTGTTTTTGTCATGTTTCCCCTATAAAAAGCTACAAAGTAGTATCATGCAATTGGAATCTTTTTCCTTTTCCTCTATGACCTCGACATAATCTGAACTTTGAATTGCTTCCCATGTTACACTTTTTTAGACCACAGTACGGGTGTGTGTTCCCTCTTATATTACACCCTTTAGTGGTAACATTATTATTAATGAGAAAACGGTTTCCATCTTGCCATGCATTTTGCATTTATTTGCTCTATTTACAGCCTATCTTGACAATTACATTTTCACAACAGCCCAGTGATGGAGATCAGGCTGAGAGAAGCTGAGTGGCCTAAGGTTGCCAAGTGAGCTTCATGTCTCACTGGAGACTGGAGCCTGAATTTCCTAGGTGCCAGTTCACCCCTCTAACCACAACATCACACTGTTTCAGCAGCAGTAGGCAGAGCATTACTTTCTGTCAGGCCATGACATCCTAATCATATGAATTTTAGTTGAGTGAATATAATTATATTTGCATACAACTTCATGCAGACAAACAAGAATCCTTATGAAGCTTAAGCCAGACTTAGGTTGGTTCTGTTGTTGCTGTTAATTGCCCTTGAGTCGACTCTGACTCATGGCAACCTTGTGGATGAGACATCTCCAAGATCCCCTGTCCTCCACAGCTCTGCTTAGTTCCTGCAAACTCAGGCCTGTGGCCTGATCCAGTGAGTCTATCCATCTTGCATGTGGTCTTCCTTTCTTTCTACCTTCTACCTTTCCAGCATTACCATTTTTTCTAATCGGTCTTGTCTTCTGATGATGTGGCCAAAGTACAACAGTCTCAGTTTCGTCATCTTGGCTTTTAGGGAAAGTTCAGGCTTAATCTGTTCAAAGACCCATTTTTCTGTCTTTTTTGTGACCACGGTCTCCTTAGCACCTTCTTCAGCACCACATCTCAAATGAAATGATTTTCTTCTTATTTTCCTTTTTCACTGTGCAGCTTTCATATCTTTACATGCTGATAGGAAATATCATGGCTTGGACAATTCTAACTTTAGTGCTCAGATGTATATCTATATTCTTAAGGATCTTTTCTAGTTCTTTCACACAGTTGCCCTCCCCATTCCTAGACTTCTTCTGATTTCTTGGCTGCAGTCTCCATTCTGATCAATGTTTGATCCAGAGTATGAGAACTCCTTAAGTATTTCTATTTTCTCATTCTGTAGGCTGAATTTATGTAGAACTTATGTTCTGAATTTATGTTTTACAGTGCGCCCTTGCAATTCACAGGGAATCCATTCCAGACACCCCACAGATAGTAAAAATCATGGGACAAAAATGTAAATCCTGTTCTTCTGAATGGGTGCACGCTCCCGCATGTGCCACTGCATGCCCATTCAGAAAGCCAGGGCTTGCCATTCCCAGAAGCTCAAACTGTGGATGGCAAGCCCGCGCTTAGTGCGGGTGCACTGTATTTATGATCAGCAGTAAGCCTGCCTTTGCACTTTCTTCTTTGACCTTCCTTAATAATTGTTCTGTGTCTGTGATGTTTTCTGCTCATAGTATGATGTTATCCACATACTATACACTGTTGATATTCCTTCCTCCTGCCTGCACTCCTCCCTCTTCTGAGTCTAAATTTGCTCTTCGTATATTTGTTGGTCCTACTAATTTTGGTTCTAGCAATAATTTAGTTAGTTCTAGTAATGCTTAACTCAGTGGATGAAATTACTCTTTCAGTGGGGTTATGAATCTATTTTGGATTCAGTCTGAACTTCTAAAGGAGTTATCCAAGGTGCTGAATGCTGAGAGGATTGGGTTAAGACCCTTGTTCAGCTCTTTAGACAATAGAATGAAACCCAAAGTGGACACTGCCACACTGACATGGAAAGCACCAGCTGTAACTGTTTCTGGAATTACTTTACAAGTTTATTTGTGTAACCGTAACATCCCATTACCTGTATAGGCACAGGGATGCACCCATACCTAATGGTAGAGGAGGAATATAAAATGGTTCATGTGCTAGCTCATGCTGTTCCACCTGTGCTGCCTTGTGCTCTGTTGCAGGCTTCAAGTGATAATAAAGTGGACAGGAGAAGAATCTTTTCAGATTTTTCAAAAAGCATTCAGATTTTTAAAAAGTAACTACTGTGTATTTTATTAAACAGGAAAGTATAAAATGGTCATATCTTTATAAAATGGTACATGAGTTGGAAATGACCTGAAGGCACACAACAGCAACAGATCCACAGTAACTAACTACATTTGAAGCCTCATGATAAGAACAGTAACTAATTACTTTTCAAAGTAATTTCCAATTTCTGGGTTAAAGCATGAAAAACTCTTCTCACCTTTTATCAGGGACTTGAAATGCATGATGTACATGTTGATTTTATTTGATGGAAATCTCCAGTCTTATGTGAAGAAAATATCTTGTATTTCAACTGGTCTCAGGCCTTGGTTCTAGCCCAAGTTTTAGTTTAAATCAGATCCACTAACAGGTATGTTCCTTGACTGGTTTTAAAAAAGATTACTTTCATTAGTTTTAATTCCACTTTATTAAGTTGGCTAATGAAAAGGAGTAGAGGAACATGCTCTATGTTGAAGAAGTTATACTGAATGTAGAAAGTGCCCAATTTCATCCTTGGTTTCTCTACTTAGAAACATAGTAGGCAAAACCTGGGAAAGTGGCTTTTTGGACTACACCTCCCACCATCCCACTCTTAATTGAGGGATTCTTAGAGTTGTCATGCAAAAAGATTCCTTTCCTAGTTGATAGTAGCAACTGATGAGATTCTCTGCTTGAGACTTTGGACAGCCCCTTTCAGTCCGAGACAATATGGAATGAAAATAGAATACAGGTGTCCCTCCTCATTTGCAGGTTTAACATTCATGGATTTCTTAGAATCATAGAGTTGGAAGAGGGCTATCCATTATTTGCAAATTTGTCTACATGGGGCAGGAAGAAGGGAGGAAAGTGAACGAGAGACAGAGTAAGAGAAAATGGGCTCTATTCCCTCCATGTGCATTGTGGCCATGGGAGAGAGAGGGAGACAAGGTGTACAGATGGGTAGAGAAAGAGATAAGGAGGGAGAGTTGGAGATGGGCAAAAGAAGTGGCAGTGAAAACTAGTGGCACAGAGAAAGAGACAGTGAGGAGGGGCAAAAGAAGAGACAGTGATAGTGAGCAAGCCGACCAAAACCATAGCTGCACCCCTCATCTCCTCTTGCCATCCTCGAGAGGGTCCTGTTGAGGAAGGCGGTGTTGTAGATATTCATGATTTTCCCACTTTCACAGGGGTCTTGCCCCCCTAACCCCTATGAATGTGGAGATCCAACTGCATTCTGTCCTGGAATAAGACTACACTCTGTGTTGTCTGTGGGTTTAAGATTTATGCAGCTGCAGAGCTCTGTTGCCACCCGAACGACGCTTCCCAAAATTTCATAACATTGAACTATGTAGTTAAAGTCATGTCAAACTGGACTATTTCTGTAGTGTGGATGTGCACCTGAGTGAACAAAAGCAAGGTCAGTCCCAAAGGAGAGCACAGTCCCCATAAACTATGGCAGAGATGGACAAAGTGAAGTGTGTGGGCTGCATACAGCCCTAAGGCCTTTTCCCCATCACTGGCAGCTTCATCAATACCACCACCACCCCAGTGCCCAAAGATGACTATCAGCTTCTGAAACACATCCAGAGTGGAGAGTTTATATTCAAAAGCGGGTGGTGGATCACAGCCACAAAGATCCCAAAGCCAAACCAAAACTAGAAGGGGCTCCATTATCACTCCTAGGTCTCACTTTTTTGTACAGTGCACCTGCATCATATGCTGGCACACCATACATGGCTTTCAGCTTATGCTGAAAGCTGCTGGAAAAGGCAATGGTGTGCACATTGCGATGTGTCATGGGCACAAGCCCCATTGTTTTCAGTGGGGCTCCACCATACATAGTATTCCCCTTATGCAGGGGGGTCCAGAATGGATCCCCCATGTAAGGGAAGGACACACTGTATTTCTTTCTTTGCTTCTTGCTGCATTCAGCCCAAAGCAGGTGGTGGTGATGAACATTTCACTTCTGTCCCCCCAAGTCTCCCATTAATGATCTGTGGTCGCTAGGGTTGCCAGATCTCAGTATCTGACCCCAAGCCTTCAGTTTTCCTGAGTGATCCCCAGGCAGGAGAGAAGCGTTAAAATCCAGTTTTGATGTGCTCAGCTCCAGGAAAGAGGAAAGGGCTGCATGTAAATCTCCAGCTCATCTCGTAGAGCTGTAGCTTGCTATGATTTTGCAAGGCTTAGATGGTTTGTTGCTATAACTTCCAAAGGTTCTCTAGAGTAGGGTGGGGGGTGGGCTATAGCTAGTTTCTTCCTTCCCTCCCAGTTGTTTTATCACCTGGGCTTACCCTCCACTCTACTCTGCATCCACCTGCTGCTTTCTCCATAAGTAGACAAGAAGAAATAATCATCTTGTCTTGAGAATGGACCCTTTACCTAAGATTATTCTCTTTCTTTCCAAGAAGGAACGTATGCTATGTATGTATATATTTAAATGACACACTGTGAGCATCTGTGGTTGATACATAATGTATAATGTTGAATGATATTACCAGGAGCCAATCCTTCGCCTTAGTTTTTGGCTCAAAAACCTCAGAGCCTGGGATCATCCTGAACTGGCAAGCTTAATACTATCATGGGATAGAAAACTCTTAAGGATAACATTATTCTTTTTGGGGATTGCAACCTCTAAAAAAATTTAAAAATTTAAAAATTTAAAAATAGGTATGGGGAACAACGTCCCTTTGAGATTGATAACAGATTGGAGACAGTGACAGGTTTGCTCCCTGGATACAAAGCCTGTGGAGTTCACTGTTCACTAGACAGGACCCCAAATGTATTGTGCGTGCTTTATCTTGTTCTCAGCTTATGTAAACCTCGCTTGAGGAACACAAAGCAAAATTGGGGTTGAAGTCCCCATTGTGTCAATACACTCAAATGATGTGGCAATGTTCAGTTGCAAAATTTGATTTGTTACAAAGAAGAAAAGGACCGGCCCTGGGGTTAGAAGGGCCTTGGCTTGACAAGAGAAACAGCTACTGCCTGTCTGTAGAGAGATCATACTCTGTGTGAGATTTCCGTCAATCGGTCTTGCCTGTGCTGGTGTTGCTCATGTCGCTGTTCTCACCTCCTGTGACAGATCAGAACAAAGCAGCAAGAAGCATATTTGGGCAGTTGTAGTACTTCTTGCTAGCCCTTCCATCTTCACGGATAAAAAGAGGAGGGAAAACCACATAGGTAATATTGTGGTTTGGTTGCAAGGATGGAAACGTTGCTTGGTTGGTTTATAAGATGTGGATGATGGGATGGAGAAGGGGTTTGTTATATATTTCCAGGTTTGGAGGGCCTGGCCCTCTAGATGTCAAGGAAGATGCACTTCCATCATCCCTCACCATTGGCCAGGGTTACTGGGGCTAATGGGAACTGAAATCCAGTAAGCATTTGGAGGGGTTTGCCAGCTTTGTGTCAAGCTTTGCTTCTGCTCTGTGGAAGGCAGCAGGCTAGTGCTGATGATACTTGTCATTTAAAGCATGTGTTTGAACATTATGTATCATATGCGTAATTGTTATTGTGCTCTTCACACTAACCTGGAAGGCAGAAGATTGTTATTATTCCCAGACTGCAGAGGTGGGGCAGAGGCTAAGAGGTAACAACTTATTTCTGTTCCTGGCAGAACAGAGATTTGAAGAGGGGCTTTACCAACTGAAGACAGGTTTTACCTCAGTCTCTCTTCCACCACCTCTGTGATGAATATGGGTGGATATTTAAGAAGTGATAACTTGGGAAGTTAACCCATGTACTTAGTAAGCATTTCCAAAGCAGAATGAACTGACCCTTTCACCACAGATTGCTCACTTGTTGATGGAAGAACAAGATATGCCATAAAAAGGGGTCTTCTTCTTTTTATTGAGTCTCCATAATATTCTGCAAAGGACAAAGCCAACCTCACTGTTCCTATGCTTCAATAGACTTATTAGTGATCAGGTACAGGTAAAAGGATGACATGACCGGGGTTCTTATTATCTGGGGCCAGATGATAAGAGAACTGGCAGAAGAAGTTGTCATATGCACATACTGGTAAATGAAAAGGTGGTCTGTATTTACTTCTGGTTGAATATAATCCATATCATATTCTTAGAAAAACTAGGTTAAAACTTTTTCTAGAAGCACAGTAAAATAGCAAATTTGATGAAAATGATCTATTTCTTTCCAATGATATAGTACACTCTTAACTATTACCCTATGAAGCTATTGGTCTTGGTTTTTGGATTGCAATCAGAGATGCTCTTTCAAGTTTGAGAGGAGTTCTAATGAGTTAATTAGGTTGAGAAAAAGGCAGATTTACCAGATCCAATTGCACTTTGTGCTGGCAGCAGCACCCGTAGGATCAATGAGCTGGGCCTCAAGCTGGCACAATGGTATTTGGGTCAGAGTTCCAGCATTGGCATCTGGTTGCAGAACTGACACGGCAGCTCAACTCTAGTGGGCATTTGCAGATGGAGCCGCAGAGCAGATGTGGCCTTCAAAGGGGTGGCTGAGCACCATCCACTTAGCCTCAAGAAGGCTGCAGGTTATCTATGAAAGCTGGTGCTTCTTGATGCTAAAGGACATGGATTTCTGTGTGTCTGTGCATGCGCACCAAAGGCACAAAATTCTGTTGTGCTTTATCCCAGCTACCTAGCAGTGTTGCATTTCTTTCATACATTTTAGCTCTTCAAAGAGCTCACAGTTTCCCACTGTTTCTTTTATCCTCACGACAATCACACAAAGCAGAAAACTTTGGCAAAGTTGTACCTGGAACCCTCAGCCATCAAGGCTGGGGGCTTCTGGGATTTATGTCAAAAAAGTGACTCTACCACACCTTATGCTGGAGGCAAAGCTAAGAAACAGTGAATGATTGGGAATTTGAACCTAGGCCTCTAGAGTTTAAGTCCAAAACTCTCCCTTTATACCACTGTGGCTTTGAGGCACAGTCAACCCTTCCACAACACGGAGTGATGTGGTTGCTCAGGCAGCATATTTTGCAGAGTGTCAGGAAAAGGCTCAAAACTGTTAGTTCTCCATTTATTAGTGCATTTTATATTACTGCTTGTGGGATTTTCTTCCCAATCTGCCAAAAATAAACATGTTGGTGTTGTTACTGTTCATTTTGACTTGTATCGGGGTAGGTGAATGTGTGCACCTTTGGATCTGGAGGCAAAGTAGCTTGAATCAGCTGTGCTCTTAGGAGTAGTTCCCTTAGTTCAGGGGTGAGTAAGCCTTTCTATCACTGAGAAGTCTGTTGGAGGCCATAACATTCATGATAGGTGTTGCTGAAGCAGTAATTGGCAAGACCAGAGCCAAACATAAGCAAAGCTTTTCCTCCCACTCCCACTCTCTTTACCATCTTTTTTCCTTCTTTTCCCTTGCTCCTCGCACTTACTAGTCTCCTAGTAGACTATTGGGAAAGAGACACATTGATCTTGCATTGGCATGAACAGATTGATGCAAAAAGGTCTTAAAATTAACCTTAGGAGATCAGGACTGCATGAAGCTGTAAAGCTATAATCCTCTTCCTGTATTTGTTGCATTGCACCCTGACCTAGTTGTATTAGGTTACTTCTGCAGTGCTGAATCAACTAAATTTGACACCACTTTAACAGCCATGACTCAATACGATGGTATTCTGGGATTTGTAGTTTTACCATGTCTGTCAGAGAGCTCTGATGCCACAACAAACTACAAATCCCAGCCTTCTACAGGATGGAGCCATGACAATTAAAGCAGTGTCAAACTACATTAATTGTACAGTGTGACAGCAACCTTTGTGTGGGAAGCCACTCTGGACTCCTTTTCTTTGGTAGACCTTGACAGAAATTAGAGCTTTTATTGGTCTGAGAGAAAGAGAAAGCCTAGACGATCAGCAGTTTAACCATGGATCTCAGTGATGGTGTCTTAATGGGGATGCTCTGGATTTTTTTTCTCAATAGTCCCTTTGTGGCAATACTCCATTGCAAAAGCCCAACAATCCTCCTGAACCTTTCATTCAGTAAGAATGGACTATGGGAAGGGACTGGATCAAGCTGGAACATTGTGCATCTGTTTCTCTTACCAATAAGAGAAGAGTGTGGCATGTCCGCTTTTGAAACATAACCCTATAGACTGGAGCAGAACAAGACCGTTGGTAACTTTTAAAGAACTGTTGATTGCTGATTTCTTATTTAAATAAAGAGGGTTTTTTCCCATTGTGGCAACCCCCCCCCAACCCAACCCCACCCTGCTTGCTGCTTAGCGTTCCAGTCCAAGCTAAGTTGTTGATTCCTGCCTTTTGCAGTCAGTCGGAAGGTAGGCTAATTTAGAGCAATCCTACCAATTCACAAGGAGGTCATTAGGCAGATGGAAGTCTGTAGTAGGTTATGAACCAGACAGGCTCTATGAAGGAAGGTCACCGGGTGAGCTTACTGTTTACTGAGTCTGTAAACGAGTAATCGTCTGGCTGGATATATGGTCATTATCCACTGTGAGACCCAAATCCTTGGCAGTACAAGGTCCCTGAACCAAATACATGCTCCTTCGCATCACCTAGGAAAAAAGAAACACCCATGCCAATAAGAGCTCCCTTTCCCCCATTTCCCTTGGAAATGAATTGACTATCCCTTTAAAAAGCTGGAAATTTTTTACTGCTGAAAGCTGTTTAACAGGCAGAGTGCCGGGTGCTTAATTGTGTCAACAATTATTCACACATTAGCACCAGCTCTTCCTTCAGGTTTGTACAGCAGTGACTCGTGAAAGTGAGTTGATCATACTCATCATAAATAAAATTAGCTTTGGGCAAAGTTTGTATTTGACAGAGGGAAAAAATGAAATTAAATCCTCGACAGTTATATACTTAGTTTCTTGCTGAAATTCGTTAACTGAAAAATGTGTCAGTATATGAAAGTAAATTGGGATATGTGTATGTGTGTGTGTGTGTGTGTTTGTTTCTGATATAGCGGCACATCCAAGCAGAATGCAACTCAATTTGCAAAATAATAAAATAATCACAATTATGTGGCAAAGAATAATTACCTTGAGAACCACTTTCCCTGTTTATTTTTCAGCAGCCAACACTCTTAGAGGTCTTTTACTTTAGCAGGAATTTGAGTGGTAAAGCTGTACTCCAAATTCATTTAATGCCCTAATGAACTGAAGATGGGTATTGTATGACTTCACATGCTTCCCTTCTCCAGGTTAAACATGTCCAGATCCTTCAACTGTTACTTATAAGGTTTGGCCTTTCAAGCTCTGATCTAGCAATAAGTTCTCTCAGATAGTTCCACTTCAGTCCCATTGAAATCAAAAAGAAAACTTAGTTGTGACACTGCTGCCATAGATTATAATAGATACAGAGGTAAGGATCCATCCATCTGTCTTTGAGAGCTCAGGTGTGAGCATGCTATATCCATCTGGAAAATGAACAAATGTGTAAATTCTAGTGAATTTTTCAGAAACAACTGAAATGAAATTATCCTCTCTCTCCCCCATTTGCCCTGGCCAGATCCCATAGGTATGGTGATTCCCAGCATGCAGAGGACCGTATTGTACCTGATTGATGTATGTTAAAGGTTAAAAATGAGGAGAAAAAAGGTGTTAAGTTTTAAGTCTGCAGTCATGTTGGAATTTAAAGTAATTCATTACCAAACTTTAAAGGGTTAAACAAATTCCCAGGCCTACTTAGACAAATTGATCAGTTTTAGTATCTTCAGCTTCTGAATTTTTCATATCTCAACAATTTTCTATGTGGAATATGAAGGAAAAATTTGTATCCTTTGGTACGTTCTTTTAAAAAATGAACTGAAATGAAATTTTCGCAATGGCAACCTACACCAGGTGTTCCATTAATGTTAACCTATTGCTGGTAACCTGAGGCATGCTCAGACTCCTGATGCATCAGACTAACCTACAATCCTATTCACGTTTAATCAGTAATAAATGTCTCTGTGCACAGTTGAGTTTGCTTGCAGGAGAGTGAAGATAAGATTGCAGCTGAAATGCCCATTTTGTCTGCCATTTTGCTTTTTAGAATGTCTAGAGAGATACCTTCCATGAAATCCCTATTCTTCCCTCTCTGCGCCACTCTAGCACTTAAAATGGGCCCTTGTTATACGCTGGGGTTTGGATCCAAGATCCCATGTGGATAACAAAATCTGTGGAGTCTCAAGCCCCATTAAATCTTATGACATAGAAAAATGGTCTCCCTTATAAAAAATGGAAAATCAAGGATTGATATTTCAAATTTATACTTTTTAAAAACATTTTCAAACCATGGATGCTTGAATCCATGTATAAAAAAATCAGTGTATAAGAAGGGCCGACTGTATGAGTAAACTAATTAGTAAAATGAAGAAACAAATTGCATTGTGTTAGGAATATTGCTTGAAAAATATCAGTATGATAGGCAAACCCTTGTACAGAAATGAATGCATTAAAAGTGTATGAAAAATGTGTATTTGGAGGGGATCTAGTGGACCATCTAGTGCCATCCTCTGCCAGAGCATGTATCTGCCATTGAAGCACCCAATAAGCAGCCATTAAACTTCTGCTTAAAACAAAGGAGGCAATGAGGAGATGGCAAACTCTCCTCCCTCCTTCTTTTACTATTTCTGTTTCCTCATTGTCTAGGTTGCATCTGTGTAAAACAAAAATTTTCAGTGGTGGGGTAAATGCAGTATTCCGTGAATAATCAAATCTGCAAACTCTTAACCCACAAATGTGGAGGGGCTCTATTTTAAAATCCCATTGTTTTTAAAAGGAAAAAAATCCTCATAATTTTGGTGGTTGTGTTTTGGAACTCAAATCCCTCCCCACTCCCAAGATGGCTATACTTTCACAGTAATGCAAGGATCATGCCTATTTCATTTGTAGCAAATGATCCATGCTTTGTGCAAAAATACTTGATATATTGTGATATGATCACTTCTTTGCTAATTATCCAGGGGATTTTTTTTTAGTGGAAATATGCTTTTTAGTGGAGGCTGTGCTTGTAGTATTCAGACTGTAAGTATAACTGATTTACAACTTTGAAAAAAAGGAAAGGAAAGGAAAGGAAAATATGTCAAGTCTTTCTGTAAAAACTGAAGTTGAGCTGAGAATATGTACTAGGGGCAATATAGTATGAATTCTTATGCTATGGAAGTGTGATGACAGAGAGAAAAGAAAGACAGTTATGAAAATGTGTGTTGAATTTTTCAAGTCAGTTGTGGCTCATTTTTACTGTTTGTGGTGAGATTCAAAATAGTGTTGGTGGTTTGTGGACCTGTGGTAGTTTGTGGTGAGTTTCTAGGAAACCATGCCAATATAGTCATAATATAGTACAAATGTCCATAATAAATATGGTACAAATGTCACTGGGAGTGTGCCCCTCCTGATGTTGGTGCTGCTGCTGATGATGACAATGACTGTATTTATTTCTAGCCTACCTTTTTCCCAGTTCAGGACTCAAAGCAGTTTACAACAAATTAAAAATTCCATGATTAAAATTCACAAGATACAAAAGTTAAAACAAAATGTAACAATCAAAGAATTAAAACCATGTTAAAACATATTACATTAAACATGCATGTGTGCAACACAGCCACACAAACACCCACACACCTCACAACAATTAGCAAGATCCAACACAATGTTTAGGCATGATGGGCCTTATAGATATGGTTATGGTTGGACTTCAACTCCCATCAACTGTAGCCAGTGGTGGTGGGTGATCTAAGTTGTATTCCAGAAGTGTCTAGAGAATCACATTTTACCCAGTCCTGCTTGAAAGGTTTTGACTTTTAAAGCCCTTAATTGCTTTGGAACCTGGACACATAAAAAAATGTCTATTTTCATATGTCCATATGGCCAAATTCACAGCAGTGACTCTTCCTTGGGATCTTCTGCCATCCAGTGAGGGGCTGCTGGGGAAAGGATCCTCTTCGTGGTGTGTGTTTATTACTTTCCCTAGGGAAGTTACCTTGGTACCAACCCAAATGTCATTTCAATGCCAGCCAGTGACCTTTAAAAATAAAATAAAATAAAACTGAGCAAAGTATTATACGAATTAGGGATAAAGTAAGCAAAGTAAGAGGCATGGTAAACTTCCTTTTGAAGATCTTTAAACAAGTAAATCTTAGAACAAGACAATGGAAACATGAGTTAGTGACAGGACACAGTAGTGTTGTGGGTAATGGCACAACTAAACTCAAACTGAAAGGAAGTTCAGCTGTTGGTGTGCTCAGGGGGGAAAGAAAAATTCAGAGCTGCACAACACATGTTATGGGAACATAGAATGTGAGAAGCATGAATTGGGGGAAATTAGACATAGTAAAAAAGAAATGAAATTTATAAACATTGCAGTACTTGGAGTGAGCTAGCTAAAGTAGACATTTGCTCTGGGACATTTTGAGTCAGATAATTGCATAGTGTTTTACAAGAAGAAGTAGAATGGCATTTATAGTTAAGAGAGAGGTAGCCAAAGCAAACAAAGGAGATAATGCAAAGTCAGACTGAATCATGTCAATAAGACTCCAGAGAAAACTAATCAATACAGCCACAATCCAAGTCGATGCTCCAACAGAGGCACAAGAAGTGGAAATTGAAAGATTCTGTGCTGGTACACAAGAGGAAATGGATCACACACCAAAACAGGACTTCTTGTTAATCATAGGTGACTGGAATGCAAAAAGAGGAAACAAAGCAGTATCCAAGGTTGTAGGAAAATATGGCCTAGCAAAAAGAAATTAAACAACAGACTAACTGATTGGATTTTGTGAGACCAATAGTTCATCTCAAACACATTCTTCATGCAACCAAAGAGATGACTATATACATGAATATCACCTGATGGTCAAATATAAAATCAAATAGACTACATAATGGGAAGCAGAAGGTGGAGAAGCTCCATTCCCAATCTCTCAAGAAAATGGACACTAGGGATTGCAGTAACCACAGGGCCATCACAGTAATTTTCCCATGTCAGCAAAGTGTTGCAGAATTTTAAGCATCAAAGACTTCTGCCATATATGAAGTGAGGAATCCCAGATATCCAAACTGGGTTCAGGAAAGAAAGAGACATTAGGGATCATATAGCAAACATACATTAGATGATGGAATGCACCAAAGTATTTCAAAAGAAAATCAGTTTATACTTCATAGATTATAGCAAAACATTTTATGGCATAGATCATGGAAAGCTATGTATTGCTGTTAAAGAAATAAGTGCCACAATGTTTGATTGTCTTAAGGCTACAGTTAGGATAGAATACAGAGAAACTGAATGATTTCCAGTTAGTAAGGAAGTCAAACAAGCCTGTATTTTATCACCCTATCTGTTTAACTTGTATGCTGAAAATATAATATGTAAAGTAAGATTAGACTTGGAGGAAAGAGGTGTGAAAATTGGAGGAAGGAACAACAATTTAAGATATGTAGACAGCACTATCCTACTAAGGGAAAATAGCAGAGATCTGGAACAATTACTGAAAAAAAGTAAAAGAAGAAAGTGCAAAAGTAGGTTTATAGTTGAACATTAAAAAAAAAGCAAAAGAGTGACCACAAATGAATTGCATAACTTTAAATTAGATACTGAAGCCATTGAAATAGTTCAAGATCTTTCCATGCCTTGGCTCAGTCGTCAGTCAGAATGGCAACTACAGCCAAGAAGAAAACTAGGACTTGAAGGAGCACTAATGAAGAAACTAGACAGGGTCCTGAAGTGTAAAGATGTTTCACTAAATACTAAAGTTAGGATGGTCCATGCCATCTCATTTCTATTTATGTTTGTGAAAGCTGGATAATGAAGAAAGCTGATAGGAAGACAATGAATTCATTTGAGAAGGGTTCTGCAGATACTGTGGACTGCTGAAAAGACAAATAAACACGTCCTAGAGCAAATAATGATTGAACTATCTCTGAGAGAAGAGAGAGTAGAGGAATACCTGTGGTCACATGTCAATGTAAGAGTCAGGGTCCTAGATGTTTTTCCAGTGCAAAATGGTATTGGGTGTGTGTGACAGTTTTGGAGCAGAGATAAGCTTGCTTGTTTGCTTATTTTATATGATGCCTTTATCCCATAGTAGGACCAAAGGCAGTTTAAAATTGTCACAATTAAAACAGTATAAAATTATATTACAATATAAAATTATTTTCAAAACATACGCAAGTTAAAAATAAATAAATGAACGAAGCACATACTCCATAAGCGACTAAATATTAAAAGCCTGCTTAAACAAAAAGATCTTTGCTTGCTGACAAAAAGAAACCAGGGAGGGGGCCAGACTACCCTCCCATGGAAAGGAGTTCCACAGGGTGGAAACAGCCATTCAGAAGGGTCTCTCTTATGTCCTCACCAAGTAAGATGGTGGTATGACCAAGAGAAAGTCTTCACCTGCAGATGTTAGGGCCCCTGTAGGTTGTTATGGGAAACCCGTCCATTTCCCCCCTCCACACCACTACTTTCCTACAACGGTGCTTCTAGGAAATGGATTGATCAGAAAGGATGCTATACTTCTTGCCCTACCATTTTCTCTCCTCTTCAATTCTTTCCCTACAACTATGATTACCAAGAACTGGCCACAGGAGGAAAGCAATGAATCTCTGAAAGGTTAAATGCCAAGCCTACCAATTCTTTATGAAAACAGACCAATATTTGATTTAGCCACATAACATAGAGTTCTAGCATTAGAACAGGAATTAGCTGGTATCTTCCAGATGTTTTGGAGGACTACTGATTAGTCCCAGCCAGCATAGCCTCTGTTGATAGTATTATGGGATCTGTGGTCCTGAAACATCTAGAGGGCAACAGGTTGCCTGCCTTTGCATTTGTTGGGGGCAGAGAACAGAGGAGACATTATCCCCCCCCCTCTCTCTCACACACACACACACAGTTGATTTCAATGGGAGGGGATGGAGTACACATATAATCTTCTCCCACTCAAATGAATGAGACTAAAAGGTCTACCCTTTGGGGCAGGAAGCTGCATGGTACCCCAGCAACATTTTGTGTTCTTGTTTTGCCCCACTTTCAGTTTCCAAGGGCAGGTTGAAAGTTCAGAAGTGTATTAAGAAGAAGCTGGTGGTGCTTGTTGTTAAAATCTCAGGCAGCTCTTAGAAGGCGCTTGATGTGTAGAGGGAAGCAAAGAGGCCAAAGATAAATAACAATGTGTGGTCCTTCGAAGAGTCATAATTGTGTACAGTCTGCATCCTTTCTCAGTACAGTTTATTCTAATAATTCTGATGACTGCACTCCCTGGTAGATAGACACACACGCATGTACACACACACACACACACACACAATCTGCTGCTGTAGATAGAAAAGCTCTGTGCCTCTAATATTATCAGGCAAGAAGAGGTGGGGAGGGGGAGAGAAATATGGACATCTGTTTAACAATTCTCTTTTGTTGGAAGGATCATAGAGACACTGTTGCCTGCCTGTTGCACTCAATCAAAATGAGTAAAATGCTGATTTTTTAAAAAATCAGGCGGAAGAGAGCCTTAACAGTATTTGCTTACACATTTCTGTTTTAATTTCAGCATTGTGATGATGAGGGAGAATCCCTAGGGCTTGTTGGGGCACACGGGACAGTGGGTGGGTGGGTGGATATTTCAGTAACGATAAAGGGTTTTGTTTTATTTCCTTGCTCCGGCCCGGGAGAACTAAACAGCAGTCGGAACTAATTGTAGCTCACTTAGGGAAGTCTTCATTAGCGCTTGCCACACATGGTTGCCAGATGTGCTGGATGGAGAGAGGGAGGGAAGGAGAAAGGGGGCGCATGTGAAGAACATGCTAACATACTTAAACCTAATAATCTGCCTTTTGTTTTGTGGCCTATTGTGACGGGGAGGGCAGGAATGGAGAGAGGGGAAACCCTGACTACATCTTTTTTTCGATGCACTTAGTTCCCTGTGGCTGAATGGAATGCTTTGTCTTCTGTTCCTTCTTAGGGAGACACACACACACACACACACACACACAATCCCAGTCCCAGTGAAAGGATATTTTTATAGCTATCAGTGACCTATTCTTCTGTTGGACAAGGGCAAAATTCTCTGGGCCTCGGAAAGTAGAAACTGTTGCCCCTGCTGGCTGTTTTGAGGTGGCAAGCTCCTTTTTAGTAAATATATCAACTTACACAATATTGCTCAAGCACTAGAGCCACTGACCCAGGGCCCTTTCACACTACACAATTATAGCAGCACAATTCTGCTTTTTAAGTGTTTTTTGGCTGTGGAGTCCTGGGTCTGTAGTTTGGCTAGTCAGGGAAGCTGTCTGAGAATTCTAAAGACAGTGGACCCTCCACATTAGCTGGAGTTAGAGGCACAAGATCCGTGTGAAACTGGGAAAACTGCAAATAATAAAATACTAATTTTATTAGCATGTGAGAACACCTCTCTATGAATTTCTAGGTCTTCCAGCACAACTCTATGCTCAACATCCAGCAGAAGCTGACCACAGAATCACACTGGTGGACCTACAAATGCCTATAGAAGTGATTTCTCTAGGAATCACTAGGTCCTCCAGTGTGACTCTATGGCCAACTTCTGGTAGAGTCACACTGATGACCTAGAGATTCCTAGAGAGTACATAGCAACTAAATCATTGAATATTTAAACCCTCAAAAGCCAAAGCCACAAATGTGGAGGCCCAACTGTACTCCTCCCTAAACTGCAGGTCCCAGGATGCCATAAGACAAAACCAAGGTAGTTAAAGTGGAATCATGATTCTAGAATTGTGTCATGTGAAGGGTCCTTCAGACTAAATGCAAAAACAATGTGTGTTGACAAAGTTGAGGGCAGGGCTGCCAAGAAAACAAAAGCAACTTGCACCTGCATCTATTATTTTTCCAAGCAAAATTCCCAACTTTCTTGAAATATTTAGAGCCTGTGGCCTTCCAGATATTACTAGACTACACATTTCTGACTACAGCTACCATAACCCCTGATTCTTAGCCATGCTGTCTGGGACTGATAGGCTTTGGAGTTGAATAAAATAGCAAGCAAGCAAAAACAACAAATCAAAACAAAACAAAAACCAATGATGCACTTTCCTTAAAATCCTCACAGAGTCTCAGACCACAGTTTGAATAACTTTGCTTTCGAAACCTTAGTAAATTTGAATTTCTTTCCCCTCTCCATGTTGAACACACCTAGACTGAATGAAACATCCCCAATTTTGTTCCAATTTTGTACTGGATTAAAATAAACTGAAATAGGAAGTTGGTATAAAAAAATTCCTGATCATACCAGGAGCTAATAGAAAGTACAGTCTGCAGGCTCAGTAACTACAGTTTCACTTACCCACATCTGGAAAAAAAAAAGGCCTCTCTAGGTATCTGGAGGTCCTCCAGCATCACCCTATAGTCACCTTCCACCTTATAGTCACTATTATCCATGGTTCTTGCTATTGATAAATTTGGGAATTTATCCCCTGACTGTAATCTGGGATAACCAAAACATGAATGGATTGCCAAAATAATATGATAATGAACAGGAGCAACCTCTGGGACTTTCTGGTCTTTTTAATCAGTCTGCATGCAGCCTCAAAGTACAAAGTGAGGAACTGATTATAGGAGAGGTGGGGGAAATGTGTCTTGTAGCCCACAGGACCACTACAATTCTTCAAGGGCTCCGCAACTTCCTCAATATTTTCGTGATTTAAAAAATGTAAAAATGTTTCTCATGCTCCTGAAGAAGCATAAGGTACATTTTTACCTTAACTTTTTTATAGAAAAAAAAGCTTTACCGTTTTTAAAAATGGGTACAAAGGGATGTGAAAGTGCAGTACTCTCTCAGCTTCCTTGGGGACCAGTGTGGGCCCAAAAGCTTTGAGAGAATATTCCAGTATTCCTGCCTGTATGGACCCGGTTTATGATGGGAACATCCTCAATTTAACTCTGGTAATTCATTTATCTTGTTGTTTTTAAATATATCCCTCAGGTTAATGGGAAAGAAGGGGTAAAATCAGAACTTGGATTGGAAATATTACTTCTTGGACTGCAATCCCCAGGATGACTAGCCAATATGATGGGCCTTGGTGGCGCATTGCCCCCTCCTCTAACAAGTAATTCTCCCAAGGTTGGAATAAAAGAGTGCACTTTCCAAAGCTTCTCTGCACAGGAACAGCTTAAAAGCAGCCTTTGGCTTTATACAGAGCTGATATTTTCCTCTCCTCTTACCACCTCCCTGAAAAGTTGGCAAGTTTGTGAAAGTTTGGAAAGAGACACTGGCAATGGAGAAAAGCGGGTAGCAAGCATTATGAGCGGTGGCAAAATTCCAAGGGGAGGTTGGGCTCAGCTTACAATGGCTTGGAGATTTTAAAGCTGGGGAGTTTGTTTCCAGCCATCCCTGTTATGAAATCCTCCTCCTCCTTCCATACTTCAGACTGGCCATGTGGACTGGTTGTCAATCAGAAAAAAAAGCCTAAGTAAGTTTAAGGAAAATCTTCTCAGTGCCTCTTTTCTGAAGCCGGTATGCTTTCCATTGATTTTTGAAGTTCCTGGAATCCTTAACTGGGAGCACCCTTATGTGGATTTGACCTTGGGGCTTCAGACTAAGCACATATTAACTTAAAGGAAATTTGTCAGTCTAATGAAGTCAATTTAATCCTTGCAATTTCAAATATCAGGCTTATTTCCTTTTTAGCAGCCAAGGAACATACGCTCTGCAGACAATGAAAGCTGTTTTAAACTTGCTAAACTCTCTGAAATAGATGTGTACTGCTAATTAATGTATGTGTTGAATTGTAATTATGTCATCCTGAGGGATTTACAAAATAGAATCTAGTTAAAATTTGATTCAATCTTCAATCATTCACAGGAGGTGCCCAAATTATCATTCGTTTAGTGCTCTCTGATTTCACTTCTGAAGGTAATCTAGAAAAAGGGAAGGGGATTTTTTTTGTTCTCCTCAGCATTGTTTAAAGACTAATATCCTCTAATTATTGTATTGTGCCACAAAAGTAGCTTCAATCAGAGTGGAGCAAGTAGTTCAGTTGTGAACATAGCATCCCCACATCCTGTTCATCTTTGTAGTATGCAAAGCAGAAGTGGGAAAAGGCATTCGAAGGACAGCAATGATAGGCTATGGCGGGGCAGTGCTTAACCCTTTCCATCTCTACCACATTTCCTTTATCATCCCCCCTGAAGCTGCTTTCAACTTTATCTTTTCTGGTCTTATCTGCCATTTCCCCCCAGTACTTTGGTCCTCTGTGCTTTGCACTAGGAATGAAGGGAATATTCACTGTTATTCATTTCCTGACTGAAAGATCTGGAAGAATAACATAGAGTTGAGAATTTTGTGCATAGTTCACCTGGTACTGTATTTGGTATGTATCCAATTATTTTTGCTAATGTGATTGAGGTGAGAACAAAACTCATGCGCTAATGTCCTATGAATGAAGAATGAAGTGGAGAGTGGGTTGAAAATGGTGGGATTTCTTTTAAAAAATACTATATTTGCACAATGGGCCCACTTGTGTTGTTTATGTTTTGTATTAAAAAATCCCATAAAAACATACTGTTTCTCCAAATGCATGCTTTTAATACAAAAAGGAAAACAAATATAATGACTATGGAGGAGCTACATATATTCAACCTAGCCAATGAGGAAATCAAATATTAAAGGGTTACTGTATCTTGGATCAAACATTATTCAGAACTGAGACTGAAGTAAAGAAATCAGAAGAAGGCTAGGAATGGGAAGGGCAGCTGTGAATGAACTAGATAAGGTCCCAAAGGGTAAAGACATATAACTGAGCATTAAACTCAGAATCATACAAGCCTTTGTATTCCATATCATCATGTACAGATGTGAAAGCTGAACAGTGAAGACAGTGGATGACAAATCAATTCATTTGACATATAGTGCTAGACAAAAGTGCTGAGGACAGTCCCAAAGACAAACAAATAGGTACTTGAACAGATCAAGACTGAAATCTCCCTGGAAGCCAAGATAACAAAACTGAGGCTGGCATACTTTGGCCACATCATGAGAATGCATGACTCATTGGAGAAGACAATGATGTTAGGAAAAGTAGAGGGCAGTAGAGAAGAGGAAGACCTCACGCTAGATGAATAGACTCCATTAGGGAGGTCATAGACCTGAATTTACAGAACCTAAGCAGAGCAGTGAATGACAGGAACTCTTGAAGATGTCTCATCCTCAGGGTCACCATGAGTCGGGGTGGACTCGAGGGCAGTTAACAACAACAGTGGCATTTTTCCCTTGCAAAAGATCATGCTTTTGCATGTGTTTCTGAAACACAGGGGATATGTGCCAAAATGATATTTTATGCAAGGAATGTTTGTACTTCTGCACAGAATTCTTACACAGAAAATTTGTGCATTTCTGTGCCATTCTGGTGTTATTCCCTAGTGCTTTCCTATCCAAGTACTAACCCAGATTGATCCTTCTTAGCTTCCAAAATCAGGTATGATTTTGGGTGATTTGATCATCTGGTAGACTAACTGCAGGAAGGTAGAAGATTCAAGGAGGAGCTAGTCTTGCCCAAAAATCTTCCAAAACCCGGAGACAGCGAGCACACTGGAATAATTTTTCAGGCTGGAACCTTTGAGTTGGCCCTGTGGATGCATTGTTTGGAGACTGGTCTAAAATAACATATTTCTAAGGAGAGAGTGAAAGAGAAAATGAGAAAAAGTCAGATGGACTGATGGATAGATGTTTGCAACAGATGCCAACTACATGTGGGGATGACCTTTCCAAGGGAGAGGTCCCCAGCAGGACATTGCACAGAAGCTGAAGAGGGGAATACGAACTTTAAGTAAGCTCAACACTTCCCCACAGCTCTAGTTCTGAAAGCTGCAGCTGCTCTACTCTAATCAGAATTGCCAACAAATTTTCTCTTAATGTGAACTTCAGCATGAATCTAAAGGTTCTTCTTCTGCAATGACTATTAAAGAATTTCTATGGAAACTAAAATAATTTCAGCAAGACTAGCAGTGTTTCTCAGGTGAAGTCTAACAACCCTGGTTCTCTCCAGTTCCTTATGCTTACAACATTGTTTCCCATCTTACATGATTTGAATGGCTCAGAAGAAAAGCACATTTTCATTTGGTCCGCTTCATATTTACTAGGGACATACCCATACCACAAGATTCAGTTGGACACTGTTTCAGCACTTTAGAAAACAGTCTAGTTTGGCTCACACCCTTGTGGAGACCTCCATTTCAACTGGGGTCCAATTGCAAATCTCAGCTTGGAAGCCCAAATCTTTCTTCCTCCCACTGATTATTGCTGGAATTCACAAACTGCTCCCACTTTTCTCCCCAAAGCAATGTGCTAACATAGTGGAGCTACAGGAGAGGATTGTGCCTGCCAAAGTTCAGATGAATACATACAGCATGTTTGCTGCTATACACCTTTATGGGTTTTGTTTGTTACTTTTCTGATTAGATATGATAAATTTTATGCATTTCTTGATGGATTTGTTGAACTTTTCAGAGCACATTTTCTGCTGTGAATAGTCATGCCAAGTTTCATTGTTTGTGGTTGTGGTTGTGGTTTTCATTGTCGTATTTAGATGATTGAGACTCGTGAGAATACTTGCTGAGAATTTTGTGCAAAACCGGTCTTTACAATTTGGGGTTCCACTCCACCAAAAAGCAAGGAAACGTTTACTTACTAGATTGTGGCAAGTCAATATGTAGCATAGAGGTGACCATATTTCATATACCTCAAAAATTTCAGAAGAGTAGGTGGAGCATTTTGTGTTGGCATGTAGAAGGGAAAAGCATAGGTTTTGGGGAGGTTTACTTCTTTTCTCCTTGTTCATGGATTTCTGAGTTGTTGTTGTGGATGTTGTTGTCCTCCTTCTCCTTCCTCTTCTCTTCCTCCTCCACTTTTATTTCTTTTCTGCTCTTTTGATGCTAAAGTTGCAGAAAGTGCAACAGGACAGGAATTGTTGTTAGGTGTGTTGTAATCAGAAGGGCCTGAACACCCAATATTATTCAAGTAAGCATTCATTCTTATAGTAGATCCTTCAGCCCCACCAAATGAGCTGTAATATTCCTTTTCTTAGGATAGTGATCTAGCAAAATGCACTGAGATTAGGATTTGGCATTCAATATGTCAAATTCAGCATTTCTTCTCCAAAACCCTAAGATCAAACTGTCCTGAGGCTCTTTCACTCTACACACTTTATAGTACTAGTATTACTTTATTTTACTTTAAAACCATTTTTACATACCCCTAGAAAACCAATGTAGAAGAAAGCATAAAATCAATACTTATACTATAACATGGTCCTTAAAGAAATGAACATGTCATTCACCAATGCAAACTGGGCTACTGAATTTGTGAAAAAATATCTGAGTACTGTCCTACTACCACTTTATGGGGTGTGCAGTCTGTATATAACTGAGTAAGTGGTGGCAAATATCTTTGTCTGGGATCTGAATAAAGAGGAGAGGACAACAAGTAATGACCTATGCTACCAATCTGGTTACGTCTGAGGCCAGATCTACATGTGTGTCCCACTGTGGCACCCATCACTGCCATCACCACTGTAAGTCATTCATTCTGAGATCAGAACAAGGCATCTAGATCACATGACTGGGCACCTCGTTCTGACCTCAAAGTGAGCAATAGCAGCACTGGATACCACAGTGGTCCATGCTGTAAACAGCTGCCCAGCATCTCAACAGAGGGCTCTTAATCTTCCAGGAAGCAAAACATGAGTTTTTTTTTAAAAACATTTCAGTTGGGGAGTATACAGTAGGTTCCATGTTGAACTATACAGTTAACACCGGAACCAGGGATGGAACATGCATCATCCAGACTCCTAAAGGAGAGGATGGAGGGAGGACATTTTATTTGGATAACCTCTAAAATATGTATTTTCTTTCTGTAACTGGAATACTAGAAATCTCCCTTCAAGATATGCAGGAGGCAACTACTGGAATCTGAGTTCTGTATAAGCTCTTCAGAGCTGAGAAAATGTCAAAGCTTAAAAATACTGTGATCTTTCATGGATGTCCTGGATCTAAGGGTATCCAGTTGAAAATTTTGCCCTAACTATGGCTGTTGTGTCTTGGTTACCATCGTGACACACAAAAAACAAACAAACAGGTTTTAAAGGTCAAAAGGACTAAAGGGCTCTACAGGCCTACCCTTTTCACACCTGATGGAGACCATGGTAAGTCATGCTGCAGCCCCAATCTGGCCTTTTGAGGGCGTAAAAAGGAGCCACAAAAAGCAGCTCCCTTTTGTACCCTCAAAGGGCACCATAGCTGCATTGCCGCGGCTGTGTGGTGCTCCTTTGGTGCTGCATCATATGGACGCAGTACCGGAGGAGCACCATGACTCCATTTGCCATGTCATGGTGCACTGGTGGCAGATTCAGGATGTGCATCATCTGGATGTAATGTCTCGACTCTGCCCCCAGGGCAGCCTTAATGGCCAGTCTGAAGAGGGCCCAAGTTTTCAATAATTGTGCTAAAGTTGTAGAGCTTTAATTGTCATGGTTAGTGAGTATATTAGTTTGGGATTCTGGGAAGAGTCGTCCCCAAAAAAGGAACTTTTCCAAGCTCTGGACCTGCATAAATAATCAGATTTAAAAACAACACATACACATATCTGCCTGAGAACAGTGTAATGTAGTGGTTTGAGCATTGGACTTTGACTGTGGAGATCAGGGTTCAATTCCCCACTTGGCCATGGAGAGCTGCTGGGTGACCGTGGCCAAATCACACAACTCTCAGCCCCGGAAAACCTTGTAATAAGTTTGTCATAAGTCAGAAATGACTTGAAGGCACACAACAACAACAACAACAACAACAACAACAACAACAACTAACACATCGTCCTGCAACGTTTTCATGGTCTTGATCACTCAAGTCTTCATTTTCCTGTATACTGGTGTATGTGCATGTCTGTGGGTGTTGGGGGAGGAGGCTTTATTGCGGAGAAATAATACTCAGAAAATCACTGTGCACCCTTAACTCCACCTGACTCACTCCGTAGCAGCCTAGGAAGTAACTCTCTGTGGCATTTGGGCCATGTTCTACTACTCCCAATGTCAGGTTGAGCTTCAGAACCTTGCATTAGGAATCAGACAATGCATCAACTTGGCTCAACCTGTCCTCCCTGCTTTGTCTCCCTGCAGTGTGATGCCCCCGGGGCAATTGCAAGAAGCTAGACAATACCTTTGCTCTGACAGTCTTTGGCCTCTGCTGGGAGAGAAGCACCCCACCATAATCAGGGCCAGCCCATGCAGCTGCATCAGGAGGGAGACAAGAGGGAAAGTGCACTGCCATGGGCCAGCAACCACAAAGATGGCTTTCTCTTGTTCTGGAGTCTTATTCCCTATCCATTTTTAGCTCATAATTAGGATATAGGGTTGGGGAGTGGGTGACTTTTTTTTAAAGATAAAAGATGGGTGGAGGGGAGAGAGAAAGCAAAATATGGAGAATAGTTGGGATTATCACTGTTCAGTCTCCCAGATCCAGTGACAATACAGCTACAATGGGCAGCTTTGAGAACTGCATATGGTCTTCCTTCCGCGGGAGTTGATTAAGAGAGTCCGGATGAAATTGAAATCCTGTGATTTGACCTTTGTCTGGCCTGGGAGGGCTGCAATTCGCATAACAATTTCCTTTTGTTCTTTGTTTGGTGTTATTAATCCAACATGAGCCTCGAATTAATCAGAGGTAGTGCCGTTGTTGCGTTCTCTCTCCCTCCCTTTTTTCTTTTTCTCTTTCTTCTAATTCACAGCTCTACTGCTTGTGTCTTTTTTAATTAAGGCCAAACGATAGCAGGCCGTAGCCCCCTGATTGCAGCACTTACCAACCACACATTGAGGGATGAAGAGGCTAAATAAGCAGTATGAGATTACTTCAAGGTTTCATTTAATTGTTTTCGTCTTCCTTTTAAGTAAAAAGAGCATTGGAGGGACATTCCGAATCCCAGGGCTAGCAGAGTATTTCCTTTATTACGCCTATGTTTGTCTTCGTCTCGGAGCTGGGAGGAGATTAGGATAGTTACAATGTGGATTTTGAGCCCTAATAGCTTAAGGGTTTGTAAAATTGACAGCCACAAGTGACTGATTTAAACCATACTTCCTCTATTCCAGAAGTGCGGCATTGCTCGAACAGGATGTAAGAGGGGGAGAAAACAAATGGTCATGCATTTAAACTTTGTTTAGCTACATGGGTTTGTTTGTGGTATGGTTCATACCGCACTTGCTGTTCCTCTGCTTTAGTCTGGATTGCTCCTTTCATTGTTGGCTTGCTTCTGGGTGAAATATAAAACAATGCAAAATCAGCTATTAAAGACTGATGGTTCAAGGCTTGCTCATGATGGTAATGTAGGGTATGACATCTGAAGTTAAATGCTGATGGGCCAACCTGCTCCCACCCTGGTCCAGCCAGTCATGAGCATGCAATTCAGTGTTCCAGTGGCAGCTATTCTAAATGCTGAAAAAGTTCATGTTCACCTTGTACTGTAATTAAAAACAAGAGATATATTTGAATGGGAACTCTTACACACCAGTGCACCTAGGGAAAAGTAATATCTCAATAGAAGGGTATTTTTTTTCCATGCAAAAAGTACAAAGCATGATCCCCTGTGTGTCTGACTAGAGCTGAACATCTGATAGAGAAGAGGAGAGGGCCAAGAGGACCCCCTGGAAAGTCTATAGCAGCTGCTTCATCCTGCAGCAAAGCCAGGAAGAAACAGCAATCTGTGCATACACACATAGACACATGCACATACCTTTGAAGACACTGCTCTCACCTTAAGATACCTCTTCTTCCCTCTGAGAAGAAGAGACAGGTGCCATGTCCTGAGACTCAGAGCCATCCCTGAAATGTGGGAACCTATGGCAGTATAGAGGCCACTAAGTTACATGGACTGGTGGTTTGACTCAGTTTAATCCATCTTCTTGTCTTGCATGAATTGCCATGGACCTTTAGAATCAAGCGAAATTTTGGACTCCCCTCTTCTGTCTTTTGAAATATTAGATACTGATCCATTGAGAGATGGGAATCTGCATGATCTGGATATGTGACACAAAAACAAATTTCACTTGGAATGGATATGTTACTTTTGGGACTACAGCTCCCAGAATTACTTAGTCAGCATGGCTATGCTTGTCTGGGGAATTATAGGAATTATATTCCCTGAAGCAAATTTTCCTAGTCTCTGATTCTGTGGATGAGTTTTGCTCGTTCTACAGCTTTGTTGGGGCTAGAAGGAAGTCCCTTTGCCTGGTTCAGTTTGTGTAGCAATTGCAGATAGCCTTTACCTTTCCCCTGTACTAGGCTTGGACATGGGTGTTTTATGTGACTTTTAGGGAGCTAACATTTTGCACCATGCTATGTCATGTTTGAATGGGACATGGTGGCTTAGGGGTTAAGATACTGGCTCTGATGATTGCTACGTCAGCAGGTCAGCAATTTGAAACCCAAGCACTGCGTGATGGAGTGAGTGCCAGTCACTAGTCCCAGCTTCTGACAACCTAGCAGTTTGAAAGCATGTAAAAGTGCAAATAGATAAATAGATACCACTTCAATGGGAAGGTAACAGCGTTCCTTGCAGTCATGCTGGCCACATGACCACAGAGTCATCTTTGACAACCCTGGCTCCTTTGGTTTATTAACAGAGATGAGCACCATCCCCTAGAGTCAAATCCAACTAGACAAACATGTCAAAGGGGAAACCTTTGCCTTTTACTTTATATAGTATGTGTTGGTGTTGGTGTTGTTGTGTACGGATTGGATGACATAGCTTTTTCTGCCTGGGAATTATGAGTTACCCAGGTGAGGAAACTGACGTAAAAGTCCTTTGCGTGATGTCCAATATATGTAGGATCCTCTCAGTTTTGTTAGATGCCATCTCAGAGAATGCTGATTTTTAGTAGCTGGAGCCAATTTGTAAGAATATATTAGAATCTGTAATAATATAATATCTGGGAGGGGGAGACCCTGTCTGTTCCAAACTCAATACAGTTTATAACAACATGAGCTTGGTGGAGTGGATCTCTTTATCTTTTTGAATACTTAGAGCAGTACTGATCTAGATTGAAGAGTTGCCATCATGAAGGCACTGGATGAGGTCAATAGTTTTGGAGTTTGATGGCATCAGTATGTTGATGACACTTGTGTCTATTTCTTCTTGTCATCACAGACAGCTGCAAGTTTCACAGATGACAACCTGAACATGTGTGGCTATGCAACATAGGAGGGTTGCATGCCCACTGAAGGACAAAGTTAGTAGCCTGGAAGTCCTTCTGCATCCATCTTTGTCACTAGGGACCCAAGTGGACAGTGGCTTAAGAGTTCTTGGCACTAGCTTTGACTAGTGTCTCAGCTACGGTGTTCCTGGACAGAGATAACCTAGCTAGAGTAATTCACATACTGTTCACATCCCCATTAGGACGCTGCAATGTGCTCCGTGTGCCTGATCTTGAAGATAACATGGAAACTACAGCTAGTGCAAAATACTGCCTGAGATACTATATGGACATCATACAATGCCAGTCCTACAATGTGCCTGACTGAGGATTCTATGTTTCATTGAGGCCAGTACACTGTGTGAGGATTTGAGAGAAGGCCTTCTCAGCCATGACACCCCAATTGTGTAATACTCATCCCTTGGAAGCTCAGCTGGAACTAAGACTGGTTTTTACATGCCAAGTTTAAAAAGTGGCTATTTTTTAAAAGCCTTTGAGCCTTGCTCATTTATTTCAAACGTTGTGCATATGGTCTTAAGCAGTTTTAGCCTTCTAAACCTGTTTCACTTCATAATGTGTTCAATATCTTTTAAGTTATTTTTTATCTTTTTAAAATGTTTGATCCTGTTTGTTTTGATTTCATTTATATGCTGCTTTGAGATCTTTTGATATTTAATAAATAAGTAAGTAAGTTTGGGGCCTTCCAAATGAAACATAAAGTCGCAATGTAGCTGACTACTGGTATACTTCTTTTCAACTTAGTTATCCATTGCATTCATTATTCCTTAAATGTTATTCCCTGTGCTTCTAAATGAACTCTTTTGCTGTTTGATCATTTTATAATCTATCCCTGGCTTTAATGAAATCTTTCATGTAAGGGCCCAGTTGCATACAAAAGAGGAATGGGACCTATATTGACTGGCAGAAGGGAGGGGAGAGTTTTTAAGAGAGCATTTACACATCACCAAAAAGGAAGAAAGGCGCATATATATATATATATATATGCATGCAGACAGCCATTGTGGTGTAACATACCCTACAATTGTCTCGATTTGTAAGGGACAATCCTGAATAATCCTCTGTCATCCCACTTTTTAATATGCTTTTCAAATGTTCCAGGCTCTCTTTCCTACTCCCAATCTACTCCTTTGGCTTTGGTTTCTTTCAGTTTCTTCAGAGTGAGTTCAAAATGCAAAATATAGTTTGCATGCAATTACCTGAGTAGGGGAAAAGAAGAGGTAGATTCTTGCCCTTCCCTCTTAGCTTTTCTGTTTCTCCTCAGTAACTTTTGCCAACTTGACCACACTCTGAAGTTACTTGGCCACACATGTCCCAGCTTAGATCTGGGAAATGTTGGAGGGTATAGTGAAGTAGGTTGAGTGTTGGATGAGGACACCAGAAGGCCAGGATTCTAATCTCTTGTCAGCCATAGAAACCCACTGTGTGACCTTGGGCAAGTCACATTTTCAACTAGAATCTTGACAATGGTGACATTTCTTCTGTCTCTAATTCATATCTGAGGAAGTAGTTATTAGTTTACCAGTACGTATATAAAGAAATTTCAGACACACTCAGGGGCTTGGCAGACTGCCGTTGAAGCCCTAGGTTGGGGACGCAGCAACCGCATACCACGGCTCCTAACATGGCACGAAAAGAAGCTGCAAAAAGCTGCTTCCTTTTGTACTGTGGAAACGGTGCCCTTTCAGGTGCCGCCACAACTTTTCTGTGGCTTTTTGGTGCAGCATGATGCCACCCGCCACACAGTTGGTTGGGCGGCATGACACCAGCATGATGCTGGCATGAGAGTGGGCAGCAGGCGGTCACCATGGCCCCACTCTGTCCTCATGTTGGTGTTTTTTTGCCAGTCTGTTGAGGGCCTCAGTTGAGGCTTTAAAATTCCCCATAAACCTGTTGGTGCTTAACACATAAGTATTCTGACTAATAAATCTGATCTTGGGACACTACAAATTCAATAATAAACAGTACTCCCTAAGACCTTTAAACATTTTCACAGTGGTTATTTCAGTGAAACCTCAGTAGCTTATTTCTGCAGTGCATATTCAGCCCCAGTCTTCAGTTCCTCCCTTTCAAATTCAAGATTAGCCTTCTATACAAACAAACAAACACATTGTTTTTGTTGTTTATGCAGTACTTCCAACTCTTCAATGAAAGCACATTATCCTCACAGCAACCTTACAAAGTAAGCTGGCAATTTTATCCCCATATAACAATAATAATAAAAATAATATTTATTTATAGCCTGCCTCTCCCCGGAGGTTCAGGGTGGGTTACAATCAAAATAAAATCACAATTAAAATTACAACAAAATTTAATTCCCATTGCAATGAGGCGGTTTAAGGGAAATCTCACTCTATTATCCTTCAGGACACTAGCCAAACATGTAGTACTTATTTGAATCTTGACATGTAGTCTTTACATTAGGATAACTAATTCTTAGTTATGTTTTCAAGAACATGTTGCTTTTTACATGCAGGCATGGCTCCCTTGAATTGCAACCTGGTGTTATTGTTCTATTTTAAAAGCAAACATGTAGCTTTATAGCAGGAAATGTACTGAATAAAGTTTTGCAGGAACAAAGAATCAGAGTAGGTGGAATGATTTTTTGAAACAGATAGCTAATATTATTGTTGTGTTTTGAATGGAGAGATGGAAGTTTGTAAATGGTAGAAAGGCAGAAATAGAAGTCTGATTGTTTTATATGCAAAATAAAATAAAATAAAAAAAATAGTAGTTTCCCTAAATAGACTGTGATGATTTTATGGAAAGTTGTTTAAAAAGCACCAGCACCTTAAAAGAGATGAAGTGAGAGAAAATGAACCCAAATGAAACATGTAACATATGATCTCTGGACTTTGTGAATTCCATTATAAAATGTCTGAGCCACACCATCTTGACTAAGATGCCGACTAAGCCTTTATTACAGAACTTTCCAAATGTTCCAGTGTGTTGTATGAACCCATTTAAATATGAATTTCAAGGGAGTGTATATTTCATTGTGAATTTTCATGTCATTTTTAAAAAAGCAGAAACAAAATGGAATAGATGCATGATACAATATGGAAACAAGATAAAATAGATACAAATATAGAATCATAGAGTTGGAAGAGACCACAAGGGCTATCCAGTCCAACCCTCTGCCATGCAGAAACACACAATCAAAGCACCCTCGACAGATGGCCATCCAGCCTCTGTTTAAAAACTTCCAAGGAAGGAGACTCCACCAAACTCTGATTGTTTTCCACTGCCAACAGCTCTTACTGTCAGTAAGTTCTTACTAATGTTGAGGTGGAATCTCTTTTCCTGTAGCTTGCATTCATTGCTCCATGTCCTAATCTCTGGAGCAGTAAAACACAAGCTTGCTCCACCCTCAATATGGCATCCATTCAAGTTTTTAAACAGGGCTATCATATCACTGCTCAACCTTCTCTTCCTCAGGCTAAACATATCCAGCTCCCCAAGTCTCTTCTCATAAAGCATGGTTTCCAGACTTTTCATCATTTTAGTCACCCTCCTCTGAATATACTCCACTTTGTCCACATCCTTTTTGAATTGTGGTGCCCTGAACTGGACACAGTATTCCAGGTGAGGCCTGAATAGAGTGGTACTATTACTTTCCTTCATTCTAGACACTATGTCCTATTGATGCAGCCTAGAATTGTATTATGTTCCTTAGATGCTGCATCATATTGCTCATTCATGTACAGCCTGTGGTCAATTAAGACAGCTTGTACTGCTGTCAAGCAAGGTCTCATCCATCCTATATCTGTGCATTTTATTTTTCCTGCCCAAGTGTAGTATCCTACATTTTCCCCAATTTATTTGTGGATGAAGAAATGGAGAACGTATTTATCCAATTTGCAGATGACACCAAATTTGAAGGAGGAGCTAATAACCCAGAGGTCTGAACCAGGATTGGAGAGCCGTACCCAAACTAATAAAATATACATCAGGGACAAATGAAATGTACTAAATTTTGGTCAGGAAAAACGAAATCCACAAAACTAGAATGGGTGACACCTGACTTAAAAACAGTGCATGTGGAAAGGATCCAGGGTCTTAGTAGATCACAAGCTAACCTTGAAACAACAGTGTGATAGGGTGAAACCAAAGGAATTCCATATGTATGGAACAGTTTTCTGTGTTTTTATGATGGATTTCATTTAATAAAGTTTAATTTTTTAAAAAAGACAAAGAAATTTTAGGCTGCATCAACAGGAGTGTAGTGTCCATAGCAAAGGAAGTAATTGTCTATTCTGCTTTGTTCAGCCCTTACCTGGAAGACTGTATCTAGTTCTAGGCACCAAAGTTCAAGAAGAATATTGACAGTCTAGAACATGTTCATGACAAAAATGATAAAATGCCTTGAATCCAAACCCTGTGAAGGATAGCTTAGGGAGCTGGGTATGTTTAGCTTAGTAAAAAGAAGACTGAGCCATCTTTGAATATTTGAAGGTATATTATGTAGATGATGGAACAAGATTACTTTCTGTTACTTCAGAGACTAGGGAGGTTATCAAACGAGGCTTTTAAACTGCAGTTAAAGTTGGAGAATAGCATCTATTGCCATACTTACTCTATGACATCATTTCTGTCTCGTTGCTGCTTTGCCTTCGAACCATTGGTACAGCATCAGTAAAATCCATCAATAAGCTCCCAATCATTCTGCTTTTCCATTTCTCCAGTGGTGTGATACTTTTCTCCTTAGTTCTGATATTGGGCAGCTGGTTGGCTCCTATTATTTATTTTTTATTTAGCACCATCAGTGTACATAGGGCTGCACTTCTCTCTTTCCAAAGCCACAACAGTGACAATTGGGATGGTAGGAGGGCCTTTCCATAGCTGCTGGACCTAGGCATCATGTCCCTGAGGCAGTGAATTCTCTATAGGTTTTCACCTGAATTTTAAAAGAGCTATCCAAGGTTCTGATTCCTATTCCAAAAATAGATTCATACCTCATTTAAAGTTCATATTAAAACCTAGGGTGGATTCACTACCTCACTGACATGAGAACCACCACTGTTCCACATTCCCGGTTATTGTAGCTGTTTTCAATGGCAGGAAAAGCCAAGGAGTAACAAATGGTCTGCAGCTCATTTTAGGAGAAGCCAGGAAACCATTGTCTGTGAACATAGACATTTTATATTGCTGTAGCAGTCTAAAATCTATATGCTGATACTAGTTGGCATGCTTGCTTACTTGCTTATTGGTTTCCTTCTTTCTATCATTACATTTTTAACCTAGCTTTTTACTCAAAAGAAAAACACTCAAGGTGACTTAGAGTTGTTTGTTGTTGTTAACTGCCCTTGAGTTGGCCCCATGGTAACTCAGTGGATGAGACATCTCCAAGACCATCTATCTTTTACTGCTCTGCTTTGGTCCTGCAAATTAAGTTCCAGAATAATAATAATAACAATAATAATAATAATAAGTATTTTCCCACCTCTCCCAGGTGGACTGAGGCAGAATCACAACCTAATTTAAAAACAATACAGAATAACACACAGCACTTCAATAAACACATAACAGTTAAAAATTAAACAAGATATCACTGGGAATACTAGGGTTCAGGGAGGTGGATTCATGTCTT
>NC_056526.1:12787279-12818822 GCF_019175285.1 Sceloporus undulatus | reverse complement strand
ACAAAAGATCAGGTGGATATGCTCACCAGAAGAGTCTGAGTTTCATCAGCTTGGCTTCCAAGGAGAATTCAGGCTTAATCTGTTCAAGGGCCCATTTGTTTGACTTTTTGGCTGTGTGTGGTATCCTCAGCACTCTTCTGTAGATGCATATCTCAAATGTGTTGGCTTTCTGTTTGCTTTCTTCACTGTCCAGTTTTTACATCCATACATGGTGATGGGGGTGATGGCTTGGATGATTCTAACTAAGATCTGTGTAAAGAATAAAGCCATTAAAATCATCATAATAATCAAGGTCCAAAACACACTGCAGAAATTATCTAGTTTGAGACTTCTCTAACTGCCCTGCCTCAGTGCTAGGGAATTCTGGGAATTATAGTTTTGTAAGACATTTAACCTTCTCTATCAGAGGGCTCTGGTGCTACAACAAACTACAATACCCAGGATTCCCTAGTACTGAGCAGGTGCAATTAAATTTGAATTATGTGTAGAAGAGTTAAATGGTGCACATTAATTAATGTTTCAACCAGGCCAGGCATACTTTTAGGCTCTGTCTTCCTCTTTCTTCCTAACAAATATGAACACACTCATATACAGTAGGCCCTCCACATTTGCTGGCGTAGGACCCCATCAAAGTGGAAAATCGGCAAATAAAAACCACTAATATTTTAAATCTGAGAGAACACCTCTCTAGGACTCTCTAGGTCTTTCAGTGCAACTATATGCTAAATATCCACTGGAAGACCAACAAATGACTAGAGAAATGTTTTCTCTTGGAATCTCTAAGTCATCAAGCACAACAAAAGTTGTCCATAGAGTTGTGCTGGAGGATCTCAAGATTCCTAGAGAAAACATATTAATCAAATCTCTGATTGGTATGGTGGATTTGATTATTTGTGGATATGATTAATATGTTCTCTGTAGGAATCTCTAGGTCTTCCAGCATGACTGTGATCAGCTTCCACCAGATTATTCCCCAAAATGTCAAAACCACAATGTGGAAGGCTGACTGCAGTGGGCATGAGGCAGAGATCATGGAATCATAGAATCGCTGAGTTTGGATTCTATCCAAGGGCCATCCAGATGACTAGCAATGATTTGTTGTTAGCTTTTCCTCTTCACATGGTCTCTCCGCATTTCCACCAGCAGTAGCCCAATCCACCTACCATGTTTTTCTTTCTTTTCTTCTCCCTTCTTCCTCAAATGGAGGTCTTTGATGTCACAAGTGAGAATTCTGTTGGCTAACAACAACCAGGAAGGGCGCTTTACAGGAGCTCGCCACCACAGGACACGAAATGCAACCCACCATATTTCTTTAACTAGCTGCTCTCCTGTACAGCTGCCCTCTCTTTTTTTTTGGATGTCCGCACTGCATCCTGACAGGAATCACAAAGATATGTGTGATTAAGTCTCTGTAATAATACTTTCCCTCCCTCCACCTTCATTGTGTTGCATTGTAAATAACCTTTCTGGGCCCTACTTCTTTATAAGCCCCACTGGCTTTGGCTCGGGTACATTTTTTTTTACTACTCTGTATATACAGTGTATTAGCGCAATGGAGATCATTATGTGGCCTGTATTTGAGTCATTTTTATTTAAGATGCCAAACAATAAGCTGTTGATTGGGAGAACAAGAGGCGAACAATAATGTTCTGTGTCACATAATACACCACCATTTTCCAGCTTTGCTTTAGAAGGGCCCTCTTTATTGTTTTTGTATAAAAATGGTTCTTAGGAGGAGGAATATTTTGCTGAGGTATGTCATTATTTTGCAAATTTCTATTATCTCATCATGTTGTCTTCATTGTAAATTGCAGCTAATTAGGAACCTAGTTAGAGCCCCAGCTTTGAGGCTGGCTTTTTGTGAAAAGAGAACCCACCGATTACCACACTACAAGAGAGGAAGGGAGAGAAAAAGGAGATTAATCTGGTTACCTAGGCGACTCTCGCTTCCATCTGCGAGGAACAATACATTTTTGTTTCCTTGGCTCAGTTCAGATCTGTTTTGTTTAGGGGAGAGAGAGAAAAAAGGAGAGAGAGAGAGAGAGAGAGAGAGAGAGAGAGAACCTAGCCCCATAACAATGCTGAATTCTGTCTAGCCCCAGCTTACGGGCTTCGATTCCTCTGCAAGTTTGGGGTCTCTGGGGACTGGAAAGATGAAAGAGATAAGCTCAGAAGTTGTCAAAGGTTGTGACCTTGCCACACAAAGCCAGCAGTTTTACTTCTAAATCCCCTTCTCCCGAAAAGCACTTAATGAAATAATATACTGTGCTTCTCAACACCCTGTAGTCTTTATTAAGCAGCAAGGCCCCCGAGATAGTGAATTTAAAGAGTCATTTAAAACTTCTGACATGAACATGCAGTGACTTAAGGTTTGGACAGGTAATACACCCTCTCCTTTCCAAAAGTGAAGGCTGCTCTCCCCACAAAAAAAGTGTCAAGAACACCTTCCATTTTCACATGAAAAGGGGAGAAAGTTTATCGCAAAGATCTGAATGTACTTTAGCCTTACCCTGCTTGCTACCATTGCTTATCATGAATTTTATTTTAATGGGCTAGAGGGGGAAATTCATCCCGCCTGTTTCCTCATGTGGAAAGTTTTGAACTGCTCCAAAGTGTGTATTGTAGAGAGTACACCCACCACTATGCTTTGCTTATTCATCTGGCTTTCCACAGAAAGAAAGAGCAGAGGTGGTAATCGAAGCTGACCAAGCCTAGCTAAAAGGCTCGGAGGGGCTTGTGAGTTTACCAAAGGATTGACTAAACCCTCATTCTCCTTTTAAGCATAATGGCTTCCTCAGGTATTGTGCCATTGTGGATAGCAGCTTCTTATCTAGCACTGCTATGAACAATGACGGAAAAGTCACAAAAATATAGGAATCGCTGAAGTTTGCTTATCTGAGCTTTACCAGCAAGGAGAGCACTAACCAAATCAGAAAGGCTGGCTTAATGGTTGGCCTTTATTACCTTTTGCTTTTTCTGACATGGCATGCAAATTATGATTTAAAAAAGAGAATTCTTCCTCCCTTCATGCTAACATAATTCTGAAGTCTCTCCTGTTGGCAGAAAGAGCAAGCCATACCAGTGAGTACCAGTGCTGTGCCAGGCAGCAATTTCTGGTTGTCATGAAAAGGCAGAAATGATTGGTTGGTAATGTATTACTTTTATATTTCTTTATTGTAAAGGTGGAAGCAGATATGCTTGTGAGATTTTCTGTCTCAGACACCAAGAAAACCTGCAGAAATGTGGTTTGAGGAATACGGTCACAGTATTTCATAGTAAGAAAGATCAAAGAAGAAAGTGTAAAGGCAGGCCTATTGTTGAACATAAAGAAAACAAAAATAATGACCACAGAGAACCTACACAAATTTGAATTAGTCAATGAAGAAATAGAAATAGTAAAAGAATTCTCAAGCCTGGGATCAAACATTGATAGAAATGGAGACTGCAGCCAGGAAATCAGAAGAAGATTAAGAATGGGAAGGACAGCTATGAAGAAACTAGAGAAGATACTAAAATGCAAGGATATACAACTGAGCACAAAAGTTAGAATCTTACAAGCCATTGCATTCCCTATTACCATATATGGATCTGAGAGCTGGGCAGTTAAGAAGGAGAATAGGAGGAAAATTGATTGATTTGAAATGTGGTGCTGGAGAAGAGTCCTAAGGATTCCATGGACAGCTAAAAAGACCAACAAATGGGGATCCCTAGAAACTAAGATGACAAAACTCAGGTTATCATACTTTGGACATATCATGAGAAGGCATGAATCATTGGAAAAAGCAGTAATGCTAGGAAAGATAGAGGGAAGTAGAAAGAGAGGAAGGCCGCATGCAAGATGGATGTACTCTATTAAAGAGATCATGAATGAGTTTGAAGGAGTTGTGCAGAGCAGTGGACGATAGAGGGTCTTGGAGATGTCTCATCAGCAGGGTCGCCATGGGTCAAGATCGACTCAAGGGCAGTTAACAACAAAGACCAATTTCATAGTTAGAGGAGAACTGGTGTAATCTAATCCAGCTCCTTCCAATGAAGGAAATCCACAGCTAAATCATCCCTAATAAATAACCACCCATCTCCCTTTTAAAAACAACCAACCATAACCCTAACCTAATCCTAACCCTAACCTCTTTCCTAGGTAGAATCTATTCCCTTATAATAGTACTTATGGTCAGGAGGTTGTTTAGCAGTTAAAATCTTCTTTTTTCTGAATTGAATCCACTGGTCCAGGTCCCAGCCTCTAGAGTAGCAGAAAACAAACTTGTTCTTTCTTCTGCCAGTATCAATTGTCAGATATCTGAAGGTAACTAGTGTATTATCTGGATCCATTTCAAACCAGCTTTAGGGCAGAATATGGAGTTGAGACAGCCATGGTCGCTTTAGTAGATGATCTCCATCTGGGCATCGACAGGGTAATTGTGACCCTGTTGGTACTTTTGGACCTCTCAGCAGCCTTTGATACCATGGGGCAGGATGTTATCAGTATGCTGATGACACCCAAATATAATTGTCCATGCCTTGGACTGCTGCAGTGACTAAGGATGGCATCTCTCCTCTGAATGAATGTCTAAAAGCGGTAATGGACTGGATGAGGAAAAACAAACTAAAAATGAATCCAGATAAGATGGAGGTACACGCTATAAGGAATCCTAATCCGAGTATGAAGGTATGTTCACCGGTCCTAGATGGGGTCACACTTCCCCTAAAGGACTCTGTTCGCAGCTTGTGAGTGCTACAGGATTTGTCTCTCCAAATATCAGCTCAGATAGATGCAATGGCCAGGAGAGCTTGTTATCAGCTTCGGCTGATATGCCACCTGTGACCCTACCTGGAGCCTGGGGACCTGGAAATGGTGGTACACGCACTGATAACCTCTCAACTGGACTTCTGTAATGCACTCCACATGGGGCTACCCTTGTGCCTAGTTTGGAAACTTCAATTAATTTAAAATATGGCAGCCAGATTGGTTGCTGGAAAATCTAGGGGCAACCACATAACACCTATTTTCAAATCTTTCCACTGACTGCCTATTAGTTTCCAGGCACAGTACAAGGTGTTGGTAATAACTTTTAAAGCCCTTCATGACTTGGGTCCAGCTTACTTGTGGGAGCGCCTCCTTCCATACAATCCACCCCGTGAACTCAGCACCTCTGGGGAAAACCTACTGCAGTCAATAAAGACCAGACTGGCTGCGGTTACCCAGAGGACCTTTTCATCTGCTGCTCCTAAAGTATGGAATGGCCTGCTGGAAGAGCTCCATCATATCACCAGTCTTGATGGCTTTAAAAAGGCTGTCAAGATGGATCTCTTCCAGGTGGCCTTCCCTGACTGATCATCTCATCTCCACTGATTTGAACTGCCCATCACTGCCCCAAGATGTCTCACCCCAAATATGATTATTTTAAGTGATTTTAACTGGCTTTTATAATATAGTTGTTATATTTATGTAGTTAGTTTTGAGGAAGGGGTTAATGGTTTAAGTAATTTTACTTTGTAATTAATTATGTATTTTTGTGTATTTTATGTTGCAACCCACCTTGATCCTTTAGGAGAGGCAGGATAAAAATTAAAAATAAATAAATAAAACTTATTGTTATCACTCAGTCTTCACTCTCTAACATTCCAGCGTAGCAGTATCCTTCTTAAATATTGATATCCAGAACTGGACATAATATTCTCATTGATTTTTGACCAAATCAGAATAGAGTAGTACTATTACTTCTCTTGATTTGGGCACTACACTTCTGTTGATGTAGCTTAGAATTGCTGCCACATCACATCAGTGTCTTCTGTTTAGCTGGTTGTTTGTTAAGCCCCTAGATCCTTTTTGCACATATTATTGTCAAACTCATTATAAGTCATCCTGTAGTTATGCATTTGATTTTCCCTGCCTGTGTTTATCTTGTTGAAATTCATTTTGTGTGGCTGATTCCATTAGCAATCTAATGGATCCTTTCTTCTTGGGTACTGCCTACCACCCATCTACAAATCTGAAGAGCCTCTGCAGTACCAGCTCTAGCTAGATGGCATGAAACAAAATACATTTCTATGCTCAGCTGGTTTTTTGGGAAGGGCGGGAAGCTGCCTGTTGACTTTCCAGTGTTCAGGAGTATCCTTGCCAGTTGTACTTGAGTCATTCAGTTATACTAGGCAGGCTGCAGTTTGTATAGGACCTTGATGGTACCTATGATTTATGGTGCATCATGGGAACTGTAGTAAACCAAGTGTGATTCCTGATCTTATGGAGCAGGACATATTAACACAGGGAAGTCTTATCCACATTGCTCCTTTTAGTTAAGAATAATGAACCAAAACCCCACCCCAAATTTTACTTTCACTTGTGGTAAAATGAGTTTTGACTCATGAGTTTTGATGCTATAAATTTAGCGGAATTAGATTCCAATATATTTTTGCCATATTTTCATGCTTTAGGATGTTCAGAACATTAATAACTAATGGTTGTGTTTTAAAATACACTATACAATATTTCTTTTTTAGTAGCTTATATATGTCTTTTCTATTATTTCTTTCTTAGTTTTTGTATGTTTTATCTACACAGAAAAAACAAGTGAGTGAGAAGATAAGTCTAAAGAAGACAACTTCTTAGAATCATGGAATCAATCATAATCCTAAAAATGTTATTTTGCAAGCCAGATGGACTTTAGTGAACTAAATTTCCATGTTTTTATGTTGTCAAGGTTGTAACAAACTTCATTTCGACATCTATTGCTATATATATTTAGGGGATGTAATTTCAGTGTCTGGTTCTTGAGCAGGGGACATACAATGTCAAGGTTTTTTTTTTTTTTAGTTAGAGAATTTATGTACCTGTTGATTAACATGGCAGTGAAAGACCCATGTCTTCAAATGTATCTACACCACTCACATCTATTGGGAGTGTGTTACCCAAAGAGCAGGTGGGGGAGACTGGGGGATCGCCACCAATACTTCAAATGTTGGGAAAATTAGCTTTGTAAGAGACTTCGGTAACCTTTGGGCTGTTTGCACCAGTGTAAACCAGTACTAACTGAGGAGGACTACAGGTCTTGGCTGAATTAAGAAGATTTTATTTGTAAAAATGCAGAGTGCAATTACACACACAAGAGAGCAATTCAACTAGACAGAGCATACAGAGCTAACCGAAATGGAAATATGGAAAGGGAATAGTAGAGTGTGAAGGTGAGACTCATCCACCCAATTACCTTTTCCTTATGGCAACACAACAGGTCTTTTTGATCCCACCGCTGCCATCAATATGTCATGGGTGGCAATTATCTCACTAGTTTGCCACCAAAATTGTGACGTGACACTCAAACTCAGTTGTCACCTCAAGTGTCTCCCACACTATAACTCTTCAGAAGCCACCCTCTGGGTTATCAAAATCCCAACAGCTTGAGACCAATTGCTTTTTGACAACTACACACCCAGTATGTGATGTGTCCCAAACCTAAAAAACTTTTCTCTCATTGGTAGCATTATGAATATATTTCTTTAAGCACTTCAAAGCAACTGCTTGTTAAACGAACAAAAGGACTTTATTTACAAATTGGGTTGAATACAGTATCTTTCTTAGTGGATGACATTCAAGGTGGATATGATATATAAATATTTTAGGAGATACACCGTTTAACAGTTTCTTTTTCTTATCTTTGTAATTGTTTCTTTATAGCCTTATAAATGTTTCTTTATCTGTCTTCCAGATCTTTTAACTCTTCTGGTTATCTGTGACTCCACTAGTCACCAAGCACGATATCTCCTGCAGGATATTACAACAACTTTCCTTGTCCCTGTCTCGGGTACTTAAAATCCCTTTTCCAACTGCCCCTCATAGCAGCCTATCCTAGCCTCAGTGGATGTTAACTTCTCAGGCAACAGTCAACATCTCTCCCTATCTTGGGTTCATAAACTCCCTTCCAACTGCATCTCACAGCAGTCTCCCTCAGCCTCCTCAGCTGCTAAACTCCTCAGGGTAAAATAAAACTCTCTTAACTAGCACTGCTCTGTCCCTCTATTTATACTCACTCCTGGGAGCAGGTCCCACCTTTTCCTGGCTTAACTCTCACTGATTTCCCAGAGTCCTAATCTGCCAGTCTTCTCTCTACATAGAATTTGAGGAAATGACCACATAAAGCTGGAGTGGCTCTGACTGGCAGGTCTGAGGGCAACACAGAACCCAGAGTGTGAGGCTGTATGGCAGCTGTGTGTGCAGAGGTGAGGTTTTGAAACCATATTTATACCTCATCTGACCAGGTAACAGAGGCTGAATGTCTTTTCCCAGGAATTGATAGTGGGATTCTGACTGCTTGATAACTTTAATTTTAGTGTAACAAAAACAGTGATTGGTTCGGGATATCCCTGAGATGGATAAATGGAGAAGTTTGGCTGGGGACACAACGGGGGTAGACAGAGAGAGATTGGCTTACTGCTTTAGGTTCATCTCAAATTTTGAAAGGAAGTGCAGATTATTTGGGGGAAGGAAGGAGCATTTTAGATATGATGTTTTTTTTAAAACCTGAATGTCAAGACTCAGACCTCGAGTTCCTGAAAGGTTATCACTCTCTCAAAAGCATGCTATCTCCAGATATGGGATATAAAAATATGAGGACTCCAAAATGCACTTTGAGGTATGCAGGGGTGCTTAACAGGGGTGATTTAAAGTATGAAGAAGGCCCTCAGAACCAACTCATCCTCCCATGTATTTGTAGACTGCTTTATAGCCAGGCTTTGTAACTGGATTTTCAGGTTGGCGTTAAATTAATCATGCCACTAGTGTGTATGAGGTCATAATAAGTCTTCTTTGATTGTTGCTTAATCTCCACAAGAACAATCCCCTAACTTACTGGGGAGACTGTTTGTGATCAGTTCCGACTGGTCACCATCTTCTCTCCACGGCTTGTTCTCACCACTCTCTCTCACCATCTGACATCTATTCCAGGAAAGATTCTAGAGCAGATCATTAAACAGAGAATCTGTGAACAACTAGAAGGCAATTCCACTATCACAAAACATCAACATGGGTTTCAGAGAAACAAGTCATGCCAGATAAATCTTATCTCTTTTTTGGGTAAAATTACCAGCTTGGTAGATGAAAGGAATGCTGTGGATATAGTATATCTTGATTTCAGTAAGACCTTTGACAAGGTTCCCCATGACATTCTTGCAAACAAGCTTGTAAAATGTGGGCTAGACAAGGTAACTGTTACATGGATCTGTAATTGGTTGACCGGCCGAACCCAAAGGGTGCTCAACAATGGCTCCTTTTCATCCTGGAGAGAAGTGACCAGTGGGGTCCCACAGGGCTCTGTCCTGGGCCCAGTGCTTACATCTTTATCAGTGACTTGGATGACAGAATTGGGGGCATACTTATCAAATTTGTAGATGACACCAAATTAGGAGGAGTAGCTAACACCCCAGGACAGGATCAAAATTCAAAATGACCTGAATAGACTAGAAACTTTGGCCAAAGCTAACAAAATGAACTTCAACAGGGAGAAACCTAGCTGAATGAAACAAAGTGAGAAAGGGATCTAGGAGTTCAGGTAGACCACAAATTGAACATTAGTCAACAGTGCAATGTGGCAGCTAACAAGAGCAATGTGATTTTAGGCTGCATCAATAAAAGTACAGTGCGCCCGCATCATACGCATATGCTGAAAGCAGCATATACTGAAAGCAGCACCAGAAGAAGTGGTGCCATGTGCCAGAAGAAACAATGGCATGTGCACCCATGGCACATACGCACCGCCACATGCTGCCGTGAGCACTAGCCCCATTACTTGTAATAGGGCTCGAGCATATGCACTATTTCTTTTACATGAGGGGGGGGTGTCAAGAATGGATCCCCCTCGTAAAAGAAGGGCACACTGTATAGTGTCTAGATCAAGGGAAGCAATAGTCTACTTTATTCTGCTTTGGTCAGACCTCACCTGGAATATTGTGTCCAGTTCTAGATACCACAATTCAAAAAGGACGTTGAGAAACTGGAGCATGTCCAAAGGAGGGTGACTAAAATGGTGAAGGGTCTGGAAACCATGCCCTATGAGGAACAACTTAGGGAGCTGGGGATGTTTAGCCTGGAGAAGAGGTTAAGAGGTGATATGATAGCCCTGTTTAAATATTTGAAGGGATGTCATATTGAGGAGGGAGCAAGCTTGTTTCCTGCTGCTCCAGAGAACAGGACCTGGAACAATGGATGCAAGCTACAGGAAAAGAGATTCCACCTCAACATTAGGAGGAACTTCCTGACAGTAACGGCTGTTCAACAGTGGAACACACTCCCTCGGAGAGTGGTGGAGTTTCCTTCCTTGGAGGTCTTTTAACAGAGGCTGGATGTTGGGCAAGCTTTGATTGAGAGTTCCTGCATGGCAGAAGGTTGGACTGGATGGCCTTTATGGTCTCTTCCAACTCTATGATTCTATGATCTCTCTTTCTTCCAGGAACATGTGCAGTTTCCCTGGCTTTGGGAGAGAAATGGGAAAGCCAGCAAATCAGACATGGTCTAATTGGACAACAAGGCAGTGCTTCACAGGCTGGCTGGAAGGTTCTCTTCACTCTGGCCCTGGAGCTTCTAAATAACTAACTCCACAAGTACTCTGGAAGTTGTTTGGCTTGGAGCATCTTCCCACCTACCCTCCCTCTGTTCAGATCATTGATGGATAATAAATTTTCAGGATGATTATTTTGTGTGGGAGTTTTCAGAGTGTGTAAGACTGATTTGTCACAACTTTGCCAGTTTTGGCGTTACTCTGGATCCTCTTTGGATCACACCCAGCTCAGGAGGAGGCTCCCCTTAAGGGACCTTGAAGGGGCAGGCTAACAAGATCAGTCCTTTCTCAGGGGCATCTGGCAATGCCCCATTTCTATACAGTGGGTTTTGCTTATGTGGACTCCCATGTCTTGATTCCAGGCATGCCCAGAAAGGAACCCGGGTGAATTGGGGTCTATCATTTAGCAATGGGTTTTCTTATGCTTCCATCTAGGCCCATATTGGACCAAGTATCATCAGCTGTTACCTGTAAAGCAGTGGCTTTTATTCCAACAAATCCAGATTGTTCCATTTGCCAAGCAGAACCACTGGCTTGCCACTGGATCTGCAGTCTGTCTTCCTGGTCCAGTACCAGAAGTGAGTGGACTGGGAGAAAAGGACCTGTGGGGGGGGGGGACTCAGACTTATATGATATTGTAGTTTTAATCTTGTAATTGTTGTTTTTATTGTTGTAATCCCACCTCAATCTGCAGGGAGAGGCGGAAAATATAAATAAAAATTCTTCTTCTTCTTCTTCTTCTTCTTCTTCTTCTTCTTCTTCTTCTTATTATTATTATTATTATTAGAGAAAGACTCTTTAGAATTTCAGGCAGAATGACGGAATGCAAAATGCTGTCCTAATAATCATACAGACTCAGCAATCAAACCATCACCATCTGGAGATAAAGTTTTCACCCAAATATATATGTTGATTTATTGTATGAAAAACTTAGCACTGCAGTGTGGAATATCTCTTCTTACTACTTGAATAATAATAATAATAATAATAATAATAATTTATATAGCGCTGTAGATTTGCACAGCGCTGTACATTAAAACATAAGTATATAAGAGAAAGCCTGGCCTATGGCGTAACAATTCTAAGAGATAATAGGATATACATATAGAATACATAGCGCTACAGGAAATGGTTCAATAAAACAGGGAACAAAAGAACATCACATAACAAATGATACGTCACGCAATGCCTGGGAACGCTTCTCTGAACGGGATGGTTTTCAACTCCATTTTGAAGCTGGTTATGAAGTGATGTCCCTTGCTTGTGGGGGAAGAAGGTTCCAGGAGTGAGGGGCAGCAAGTGTGAAAAGGGGCGAATCCAGGAGGGGCAGAGGAAATCCTGGGCAGGGATATCCGACCTTGCTCTACCAGAATGGAGGGCCCGAGTGGGACAAGTGAGGAGAAATAAGGTATGATAAGTAAGAAGGGGCCAGCCCATGGGAGGCTTTAAACATCAACAGCAGGGCTTATACTGAATACGGAAAGGGAGGGGGAGCCAATGAAGGGATGCCAACAAAGGGAGTATGGTCAGAGCAGTGGCGGATAATGTGTGCAGCTGAATGCTGGACGAAATTAAAGGGCGAGGTAGAGAAAGGGAAGCCCAGCCAGGAGGACGTTACAGTAATCAAGTCGTGAGAGACCACTAGGCATAGACCAGGATCCTAGCAGTAGGCGGAGAGATCAGGTCGGATTTTGGCAATGTTTTAAAAAGAAATCTACATGCCTGGCTGTGGTCTGGATCTGAGGGATACATGACAGAGAAGAATCAAAGATAAAATCAAGACTGTGGGCTTGCTGGCTGGATGAAATAGAAATGTTGTCCACAGAGACAGAAAAGGAGTGTTTGAAGGGTGGGAGGAACAGACAAGAAGTCTCCATCTTGGACATGTTGAGCTTCAAACGCCTGGCGCATCCACTGCAAGACAGCCTGTGAGACAAGATGTGAAACTTGCTGTTCAAGCCTTGGAGAAAGGTCAGGGCGGAAAGATACAACTGGGTGTCATTGGCATACAGATGTAGGAAAAACCAAAGAGCTAATGAGTTTACCTAAGGACAGTGTGTGTAGGGAAAAACAAAAGAGGACCCAGAACAGAGCCCTGAACTCCAACAGATAAGGGAACAGGAGATGAAAGTCTGACAACCGCAACCAATGCAAAAGATCTGTCTGACAAATAAGATCTAAACCAGTCGAGAACAGAGTCTGAAAACCCAAGGTCGAGAATATGTCAACTAGAAAACAGTGCAACGGTGTCAAAGGCCTGCAGACAAATCAGAAGGATGAAACAGAGTAAAGGCCATTAGCCTTGGCCTGTAAAAGGTCACTGGAGATCTTAGTGAGAGCTGTCTCTGTAGAATGCCTTGGGCGGAAACCAGACTGAATATTGTCGGAATGGAGTTGGCTTCAAGAAACTTAAGACAGTGAGAATAAACAACCCGTTCCAAACCTTAGAAAGAAAGGAAGAAGAGAAATCGACGATAGCTTAGACAAAGAGGAGGTCAAGAGAAGGTTTTTTCAGATTGGGGAAATGAGAGCATGTTTAAAGTCCGAAGGGAAAGACCTGTAGAGAGAGAGATATTGAAGATATGGAGAAGCGAGGGCAGAAAAGAGGGAGCTATAGAACATTAGAAGACGAGTAGGAATTGGATCAAGAGAACAAGTTGCTGGTTAGAACAGTTCAGAGTGTAGAGAGTTCATCCACGAGGCAGGAGGAAACACAGAAATATTTTATGGTGAGGGCAAAGAAGATTATGAGCAGAAGAGAATGGGAGGGACTATCTCAGAGCGATAGTGTTAATCTTAGAGATGAAGTAGTAGCGAAGTCATTGGGAGAGAATGATGAAGAGACAGGAGGAGAGGGAGGTTTAAGCAAGTGTTGAAGGTGGAGAACAAACACTGCAGGCACCTCTCATTGGAGAGTCAGTTATTTGTAACAATTTTTGTTTTGCCATAGAGAGGCACTTGAGAAGGTGAAAGAACAATTTGTACATGATAAGTCAGCCCACTGTTTGGACTTTCGCCTCTCTAGAGCAGGACCGGAGAGAAACTTAATGAGGGGGGTAAGCCGGCTGAGGCCTAGTCTTAGAGGAAGAGGTGCCTACAGAGACAGGGGCAAAGCTGTCATGAGTCGAGGAAGAGTGGAGTTAAATAAAGACATTGCTGAACAGCAGCAATCCCCAAGATTTAGGAAGAAGAGAGAGATATCCAGGGTCGACCAGATGGTTAGAGTCACAGATTGAAGATCACGAAAATGGCGTTGAACAGTATGGCGAGGGAGGAGTATAATAAGAGCAAAGGAGATTAAATGATATCAGATAGTGGAAAGTCAAGTGCCGGGTGTCAGAAATGGCGCAGTTTGCAACAAGAACTAGTCAGACAAGACAGTGACCAAGAGAATGAGTTGAAGATTTGAGTGTGGTTGGGGCCAAAAGAAGCTAGGAGAGAGTTGAAGCGAGATGTTGTAGGGTTAATGTAAAGCCATGCTGGTGCTTGTTGTTGTTGTTATGTGCCTTTGTGTTATTTCTGATTTATGGCAAGTTTAAGGCAGAACCTGTCACAGGATTTTCTTGACAGATTTGTTCAGAGGAGGTTGCCTTCCTCTGAGACTGAGAAAGTGTGACTTGCCCAAGATTGTCACATTGGATTTCCATGGCTGAGGGAACCCTGGTCTCTGGATCATAAACCATGCTCAACTCACTACTGCTCTCATACTTCATACCATGTGTTAACTAAAATGACCTAGCATTAATTATTGCTTTAGTGCTGTGTGGGCAGATGGATGACATCTCTATTGTTGTTTTTAGTACTGTCAGAAGATTTGTTGTGATTGTTGGTTACTATGCGTAAAGGCATCCTGTTTTATTTTTAAATTTTTATGTCAAGAGTTATCACATTATTTCAAACATACAAACATACAAACAACATCAACTCACTTCATTCCTACTATCCTATCCCCCCTCCTCCTTCCCCCCATCCTCTATTTTCCTTCTACTCCTACTTTCATTCCTTCACTTCTTTCCACCACAAAATTTAGCACCTTCCAGTCTTCGTTTCCACTCATCTTACTTCACATCAATCGTTAACCATCTTCTCCTATGCTAAAGGGCTTACTTGAAGCATTTAAGCAAGGGAGCTATCTGTGCTCCTCCTTCCAGTAAAAATAGAGAGGTAGAGCCAGGTATGGTGATGAATTATCATCATCATGGAAAGTGATGGAACCACGCAACCCACCTTGGACAAACCTTCTGTTTCAAAACACTGGTTCTCTTCCATACAGAGTACAGACCAAAAGATACACTGTGCGTATCAAAGCAACTACGTTTCCTTTTTTGCATTGTGCACACTGATGTTTATGTGCAAAGTATGCATACCACATCATAACTTATATATGCAAAGCATGAGGTATGATTCTCCCATGGGTTTCTGTGCAAACCTCTCAGCATATTGCAGAACGAGGCTTGCATATCAACTCCTAGAAGTGGCCATAAAGTAGCAGAGTCCATTTTTTTTTACTATCCATGGTGACTTATGACCTTATGAGGAAGGATTGGACTGATCTCTAATCAAGGATTTCAAATACTGTTTTCTTATGGAACAGAACAGTTTTCCAGGTTTGCCTCGATTCTGCTCATGCCATCAACTGTCATTAGCTGGACTTGGATTATCAGTTCTTCTCTTTTTTTAATGTGTGGTTCCCCATAGAAGCAAAAATACAAGGCCAATTTGAATCCCATATCTTTAAGTCTGCCAACATACAGGAGTACCACAGGCCTTCAAACCTCAGCACCCAACAATCAGATCTAGGAATAATTCGTATGATGTTACAAGGGATTCTAAAGTTGCACAGGCAGTGCTACAGGAAGGAAGCTCCTGGTGAGGTCCCTGACCACGATACATTAATCACCAACCAGAAGTGAATAGAGCAAAGAATTCAACACAAAACTCACCAAGTCTTACACATGAGGAATACACACACAACAACACACACACACACCAACACCACACACACACTTTTCATAGAGATTCCACCGCCTTATCCTGAGAACCAGACAATCTGTCAGCCAGCGCCTAAGCAAAAAGATCCTGACTAAGCTAGAAATGTCATCTAATTCATATGAGAAAATAACCTTTTCCTGCAAACCCCCCCCCAATTTTTTTCAGCCAATAAGGCAAAGTCACAGTCCAAAGCAGCTAAATGCTCAAATTCTCCTGGACATCAAAGAATGGATAAATAGATAAAAATAAACAGGACAGCCACTCCCATATATGGCTGGTAGTGTGTTGTGTGCTGGACTAGTCAGGATGGCCTGGCATAGATAACAAATCTTCAGAACAACATCACAGGAGATCAATCCGCATCTGCACTCTCAGAACATTGGGGAAGAATTTATTAGAAAATCAAAACACCAGATTAACGACTTCCCAAAGAAACTTTAGTGTCACCGCTCCAAAAACATGGAATAAGCCTACTGGATGAGATCCGTCTAATCACCACTCCTTGATGCCTTCAAGAAGGCAGTTAAGACGAATCTCTTCCAGAGGTTTTAACCATCCGACCCCTCCTGTTTAGGAGATGTGGTTATAATAATGCGTCCACTCTTTGACTAATTACTCCATCATCAATTCTATTGTTCATTGCTATTATATGATTGTATTGTATGATGAGATAGTTAATTTTATTTGAACTAACATTGATGTTAGTATTCATTAATTGTATTTTTTTATATATATGTATGTATTTTATTGTTGTATGTAATCCGCCTCAATCCACAGGGAGAGGTGGGAAATATAAATAAACTATTTATTTATTCATATTAGCATATATATATTTAAAAAATAACTCTTACAGCCCTCCTACCAGCCAAAAAGTAATGTTTTCTAGGTGCTGGTCAGGATAGCCTGATATAGATATAAGGTGCCCCATTTTCCATCCTTGTCTGATCAAAAAAGGAATACTTTCTGCCTGCTACAATTCAGCAAAAGTTCAATCAACTGGCTCTCACTCAAGTATCCAACTCTGGGGACTGATCTCCAGTGTAAAGAACGTGCGGTCCAGATCTGGGTCAAGGTATGGCTTCCTCGTAACCATCCGCCTGGCCCCAAGAGTCTTTACAAGCCAGTTTAACTCACCCTTCTCTCCAGCTGCTGTGTTGCCTCAGCAGAGCACAGCCTCTCAACAACACTTATGTAGATTATGGTGACTGGATATTCTGATTCATCACATCAGAATTCAGGGTGAGGATTACTGATGTATAATCATGCTCCGGTTGGCAAAGTTACCACGTGGGGCCTTTTGACGAAACTCTGTGGATTCGCTGCATTTTTCAAACAGCTGATAACAACTCAACAAGGTAAAATGCATATGATCCTTTAATTTTATTCTTAACTGCACAGGAGTTTCCTCTTACGTGCTTGCCTGCACACGTACACGTATGCACAAAGCCATCTGTTGTTAGCTAGCAAGCAAATGCAGAGCAGGAGACACCTGTGTGCCAAATACACACCAGCTGTGTGTTCTAATCCCTCACTAGACCAAAACACATGTCAGCGGATTGGCAAACGGAAGAGTCTAGTTAAACCTACAAAGCACAATACCCCCCCCCTCCTTGTGTATCTGCTTCGTTTCTGTCTATTGTCTCTCCCTTGCTCCTGTACTTTTTTCAGGCATGGTTCTCAATCCCTCTTTGATCTTTGCATTTGTGTGTGAGTGTGTAAACACAAGTATTTCTAACAGTTGCATTTATAAATGTATCACTTTTAAGGAAGTCCCAATGAGAACAGGATGCTTGAGCTTCACCCCCTGAGAACTCTTAATTTAAGATATGATCTATATGCTGCTTCCCTCACTGCAATCAGTATCCCCATGTTCAGTTTCTCAATTCCCCAACTAAATAATTAAGCCAAACTTGTAATATTACTCAAGCCCTCATATAGCAAGTCTCCCAGTTCCCATTGGCAGGGATCAGGAGAAAAGCAACTAGCTCCATCATGGACTTAATTATTTTTGCTGCATGGATAAATCTGGAGAGCAGGACACTCACCCTGGCAATGTTAGTCCAGGTGATGAAAATAATGTATAGGGCAGGTCCCAACAGTGGTATGACAGTGTCCAAAACATTTGATATTTCAATATGCACTAACATGTCTCTAAATACTTGTGTGTGGTTGGCAAAGGTCCCCACACTTAACACACATGATAGATCAAGCAACATCATGTGTCAGCTGTTGAGACTGAAACACTGCCTCAGTGATGTTTTCAGGTCTTTCACTCCAAGGCTCAGGTCAAGTCTCAAATTTCTACCTTAGTCTCAAGTTGAGTTTCAAGGTATCCATGCAAGATACATTCAAGTCAAATCTCAAGTAGAGTCTCAAGTCTAGGAACCAACTTTTAAAAGAATAAAGGAGGCAGAGTGTGTTTCTCAGAGGAGATGAGCAAGCATGTTGAGCAATAGGTTTGAGACAGGTTGAGGTCTGCTTGGCTGCCTGTTCTCGCTGCACATCAGAGGAGCAGTCTAAAACTTTAAAAAACTTTAGAAGGAAGCTTTCACCTCATGCCCATTGCCTGATGCATTTGCTGTCCCTTCTGTGAGAAACACCCCCATGCTCAGGGGGTGGGTCTTGCCTGCTGCTCAAAGTGAATCTATTTATTTATTTATTTATTTATTTATTTCCTGTTTTTCCCCCAAATTGAAACTCAAAGTGGCTTACAATTTAAAAGATGACAAAAACATACAAGAGAGAGCTTTAATGATGGTGCTATGAAAGTGAATAATGCCACCAAGTTGGTTGCTAAACATATACAAATCGTGAGTCAAATCAGCTGAGTAAAGTCCAAGTCAAGTCACTGAAGTCATTTGACTCCGACTGAAGTCCAGGTCAATTGACCTCAGTCTACATCACTGCACTGCCAACACTTAAACATAATAGCAGTACTGTGGAGGGGTGCTCAGATGAACCATAGCAATATATTCCCATAGAAAATCCTTACACCTGAGGTGTGAAGAGAGGGATAGCTTGATCTATATCTATCCAGAGTCCTGTAAATGCTAACTACAGATGTCATTGATTCATGCTAGAACATAGAGACTATGTGGTATGAACAGCACATCTTTGTGTCATTCACACCTGTCTGCACCATATGCCTTCTTGACTGATTCCAATGAGAACTTAATTTCCAAGGAACAGGCTACATCCCACTGAGAGTCTATGCCCCTTTTTATGTGTATGGTTGTGTTGCTGTGCTCCCTGTGATGAAAAGCATCTGAGATCATGAAAGTTCTATTAATTTGCATGGAGGTATCAGAGAATTGTATGACTTCCAAATCTGTGGGAGAAACATTCCAAGACTTCCCGTGATTAGCAACAAATGGTGAATGCTATATTTCTGGTGGAAGTTGATCATAGCGTTGTGCTGGAGGACCTACAGATGTCTAAAGAGGTGACTTCTCTAGGCATCTGAAGGTTCTCCATCACAACTCTAAAGTTGGTCATAGAGAAGCAGTGGAGAATCACCAGATGCCAAGACAGACCTTTCCCCCCTAGTTGTGGGTAAATGAAACCATAGTTACCAGAATCATAGATACAGGAGCCAAATTGTATTTCTTACATTAGAGATCCCTAACCAGCAAGTGCCATAGTTGTGAAGCATAATGCAATTAATTGTAATGTGTCACTTCATATAGACCTACTTCATCCAATAAAAATACTGAAGAATCCCTTGCATGTAGAGTAAATTCTGCCTGTGCATCAGAAATTTGCATCTGCATTGAATCTCGGGGCTGGTATATTTTTAGCTAGTCTGTGAAGTTCTCCTTGGATAAAGATCATGACTGTTTGTGAAAATAATAACCAATGCCCCAGAAAGAATGGAGATCTGAAACGCTTTTAAAAGTTCTGGGATTTGATTTCAATATCAGACAAGGGATAAAACCCCACATTAGATGCCTGGTATGTTTATTTTAGTAATATCTTTGGAAATGTTGGAAACAGTAGCACTGATGGCTCAACTTCGATATAGGATTTTCTCATGGCACTCTTAGACTGCACCCCAGTTACTGAAACAAGAAAGTGAGTAAACTTATCATGCCTTAGCAGTGCATGAAGCACTTGGCAAGGTTATGATTTCACCAGAGGTCTTTCAGAGTAACGCTCATCCCCTTCCCCACCACCACTCCCTTCTCCTTTTGTGTCGTATCTTTCTAGATTTTAAGCTTGAGGGCAGGGAAACGTCCAATTAAAAAGATTGTATGTACAGCGCTGTGTAAATTTACAGCACTTTATAAATAAAGGTTAATAATAATAATAACAACGCTGAATGGTTAACGCTAAATTACTTTCTTATATTAACACCAAAGGTATTTTCTCTGAAGGATGGAAGTAGAGTAAACAATTTTCAATAAAGAAGGAGGCGATGAATCAAACCAACAAGTGTTAAAATATATTATTCTTACTTAAGTATAATATATTTTAATACTTGTTAGAGGTTTTGATTTATCTCCCTTTTTCTAGATTGGAAAATAAAAGAGACAGACCACACTCAAATATGGAATGATTCAGTCCAGGAAGCCACAAGCCTGAGTTTGCAAGACCTGAGAAATTGTTGAACAGTGCTCTTGGAGGTCTTTCCTTCATAAGGACACCACATATCTAAGTTGACATGATGGCAAACACTAACAACAAATGAATATTAGAAATAAATAAAATCAGAAATAAAGAGGGTAAATCAAAATAATGTAAACTCAGCCCTTTGTATCCACAGATTCTGCATCCATGGATTCAGCCATTCATGACCTGAAAATATTCCCCCAAAAAATTAAATTTGAAAAGCAAACTTTGATTTTGCCAAGGTGCCACCTAGCCACCATTTTGTTATGCTGTTGCATATAATGAGACTTGAGCACCCATGGATTTTAGTATCCATTGGGGTTTGTGGAACCAAACCCTATTAGATACCAAGAGCCCACTGTAGTTTCTCTTTAAGATTTGTCTTATACATACTCAACAGTAGAAAGTTGATCGAAGATGATGCTCCTGCATATTGAATGAGACACATAGTTTCGCAGTCCATTGTAGGTTATTGCATATATTTTCTAGACCGAGCAAAAGCCTTCTTATTTTGCCATCTCAGGTGTACTTCTGCCATTAAGAACATGCTTTCTCTGAAGAAAGTGCTTTGTACTACCTAAATGTTTCAACAGCCTGATTATGTCTTTGGCCACCAAGGTCACTAAAATGCCCTATGCAAAGAATATGTATGGGCATGTTGCATTCAACTTTCATACATCCAGTATAAAAATGATTAAGTTTTTAAAAGTTTGGATGACTTGACTCTAAGCATTGTTGACAGCTTCAAGAAGCATCAGGCGGGCTGACATAATGCTCCTCTTGATGATAGAGCTGTCAGAGTGGATTATGAATGGGAACAGGAAATAAAGAGAAGTGACATTTTTTGATGTGGGGTCTTGTGCCACAAAACTTGTGCTAATAATGAGTGTTTTGCAGTTAAGGCCCCACTGCGCAATGCTGGGTGAATCCGGAGTCCATGCCCTTTAGTATGGCTTGAATTACACTTATGTCTGCTCTAGTTGGGACATGTAATATCTGTTCTGAATGGCAGATCTGCCCTGTTTCCTTCAGGTAATGATAGTATAGAAGCACTGAAAATCAAATTGATTGTGGTAAAGAGATATTTTTAGAAATAGATACATGAAAGCATGAGGCCCCACAAACTAATCCCTTGGATGCATTCTTTTGCTTGAATCAACTCAGCTGCTTTAGTGACTGTGCTTGAATCATTTTGGATATGCTTTCTCTGATGCTGTGGTTTCTGTCCAATGTAATGAATTGGACATAGAGGAGCATAGTTTGGACACAATTTAACCATAGAGGGCAGAATTTGAGATTTGCAAAAATTCTCAGCATTATCAAAAGGCTTGTCTGTCACAAGACTGGAGTAGTCATACCCACAGAACTGGGTGTAGGATGCTAAAATTATTTTGTGAGGCAGATAATGCTTTTTCAGCACACACACACACACACACACACACACAATTCTGAATGAAATACAATGTTTTAGGCACAACAAAACTTTTGTGGAAGTCCCACCCTCAAAAAAGCCCCAAAGGAAAAGAAAGAAAATCTCATCATCTCACTTCATGGGAGGCTTTTTTAATTGCATATATAAGAGAGCCAGTGTAGTGGTTTGAGTGTTGGACTCTGTCTCTGGAAACCAGGGTTCAAATCCCCACTGCACCATGGAAACCTGGGTGACCCTGGGCAAGTCACACACTCTCAGTTTCAAAGCAAGGCAAAGGCAACATGTCAGAAGAAAACACCCAGCCCTAACCAGCAAGTGCCATAGTTGTGCCATATGATCAAGGTTTGGTGCTTTGTTCTGACCTCAGACTCACTGCCATGGCAGCTGCACTGGGCAGCACAGCAGGATGTGCTTGCAAACAGATGCCCAGAGTCAGAACAAAGAGTCCTAAGTAACAGGGCAAGGGAGATACAATGCTAGGGCCAGGATACTCTAAGCTGCTCCTGGACTTTGCTGTCCCATCCAGACACCATCTGAGATGTTAGGAGCTGCTGAATCTGTGTCCTGGTTCCCTGCGTTGTGAACCATCAAACTGTAGGTGGCAGATTCTCTGTAAAGTATCCACAGGCTTTGGACTGACTCCTCTTACCAAGTCATCTTGGACTCCGGAAGACTTCCTGTTTCAGGGAAGATCCTTTTGAGGTCTGGTATGTTTCTGCATGCCAGAGCTCAAAATGTTCGAACAACATGTTCCAACAGTGTGTTAGCTGTTGTTTTGTCCTGACTTCTACTTTGCTCCTTAACCCTGGTTTGTTCTTTAGTTCCAGTTAAGGCTTCAGTTCTGACTACTGACTGATCCCAGAGCTCCTGAATCCCAGGTGCGTTACAGACCGCCGGATTGCGGCGGTCTGCTGCCGCCGCCGCTTGCACCATTCAGGAGCTGCAGCCTTTAAACGGCGTGGCTCCCGGACACTGCCAAGAAGGAGCGCGGAAATCGTGCTCCTTCTCAGGCCCCGGAAGAGGCACCGCAAAGCACAAGGGGCACATTTGCGGCGTCATTTCTGGGGCGACACGTGTGGACGCAATGCGTCCAGCACGTAAAGATGGCGGTGCCCGTGTGTATAGGGCACCGCCATCTTTACGCCCCCATCACGTGCTAGGGGTGAGGCCGGTATGGACGCTAGGTCCTCGGCCAACCCCTAGCACATGACGGGGGCGTATTAAAGGCCCATCTATAACGCGCCCCAGATCCTACCTCATTTCAGATACTTGCCCATGGCCTAGGGCTGACATGGGGTCATATCAGGTGCCAGGAAAGTTCCGGCTATCTGTGTAAGACCTGAGATGACATTCACACATTGATCAGAATTGGAATAGTTATATTTTTTGCTTTAAATCCCACAGTCTGCATGGAAGTTGTAGTCCAAAAAGTAACATTTCCAAGCTCAGTGGTGACTTATGGTTTAATTACTTTGTATTTCATTCCCAGCAAGGAAGATACAAAGGAGGAAGAATCAGTTTTGTGAATAAGTAGCATCTGGGAATGATGTTGGAAGCCAAGCAGAGTAAGCCCTGATTAATACTTAGAGGGGATACCACCAACATATACCAGGTTCTGTGGGCTATATTTCAGAGGGAGGAACTGACAAAACCACCTTTGCCTAAGAAAACCCTATGAAATTGATGGAGCTGACAGGTAGCTTGAAGGCACATACAAGCACACAGCAATTGGAGCCATCCAAACACAGGCCAGAATACTCCTGGAGCAGCCTGGAGTATTCTGGCCTTGAAGTTGACCTACACTAACGTGTTACCAGGGCATCCTAGAGCAATGTTGGGTGGTATCTTGATCTTGGTGTACTGCAAAGTAAGACCAGTTATGAGCTAACACAATAACCAGCTATAATCTTGTTGAACTATTTGAAGAATTTGGTGAAAACGACTGATAAAGCCCATTAGAAAACTTAATACTCTACTAATAAATAAAATAGATCTGAGCTGGAGTAATCCAGACATCAGAAGGGCTGCCAGGCCCAGAAAAACTCAGAGGAGGGAAGACAAACAACCACCCAAAGGGAAGGTATTTTTACCATACATCAAAGGAATCACAGACAGAATAGGGAAACTGGTGAGGAAACACAACCTTCAAAGGGTTTACAAACCGGCGAAGAAAATCCAGCAAATGCTTCGCTCAGCCAAGGACCAGAGAGACCCTCTCACAGCTGCAGGAGTTTACTGCATACCATGCAGCTGCAGACAAGTCTACATAGGGACTACCAAAGGCAGTGTGCAAACAAGAATTAAGGAACACAAGAGACATTGCAGACTGGGCCAGCCAGAAAAATCAGCAGTAGCAGAACATGTTACAAACCATCCTGGGCATAAAATACTGTTTGAAAACACTGAAATTCTGGACCATGCCAACAACTACCATGTCAGGATATACAGGGAAGTCATTGAAATCCAACACCTGGACAATTTCAACAGGAAAGAGGAAACCCTTAAAGTAAACAAGGTTCGGCTACCAGTCCTGAAAAATAGCAAGAGGAAGACTCAACAAATGCAAATGAGAAATCTGCCAGAGTCAGGGGCTTCCCAGCGGACAATGAGCACTAATCAAGCAGACACTAATCCTCTTTTGCAGACCCTCCCAACTTGAGGCCTGCCATTAGCAATAGAACAATACACATGCAAATCACTCCTGCCTTTCCAGGTCACACAGTATATATATACCCAACTTCTTTCCAGATGCCAGCCACAGATGCTGGCGAAACATCAGGAATAAACTCTTCTAAAACATGGCCACATAGCCTGAAAAACCCACAAAAAACTATGGATGCCGGCCATGAAAGCCTTCAACTTCAATTATTGTATTTCCCTGATTGTCAGAATGCAGTATGTGTGTGGGAGGAGGAGGTAATATGTAAGCTGATGGTCATCTTTTGTCCCACAAGTTCTAATATCGTTTTTAGAATTAGTATTGAACTAGTTCCAGATTCTGTTTTATTGTATGTATTTCCATTTTTTTAAAAAAGCACTGCTTATCCTGATTTGTTCCTTCACTCTGGTACTGGAGACAAAGGCCAGGAGAGAAGAAAATGTAGGACATTTTACAAACATCCATAAAGCAAGTACCTCTCTGCCCATTAGAATCTCCCTTAACTTGCCAAAAGGCTCACTGGAGCCTCATACATACATGGGTTTGTGTAGGGAGCAGGAATAGACCCCTAAGCCCTCTCTGAGAGACTCTGCATTTCTGAGTCTCAATTTGGAGCTGTCTTTTTTAAAAACTTAATTATTTAATTTACATTCCAATATGGGTCTCAAGGTGGCTCAAAGTGCATTTGCAACTTTGGGTCAGGATAGCTCGGTTCTCCAAACTGAATTTCCTGCTGAGTCCAAGGGAGTCGGTTCATCACTACTGATGATGCTGATGCAAGACATGCAATGCATAAAGTGCATAATTTAAACATTTCATCAACAGATTACAGTGGGGTTAGGGGCACAGGATCCCCATAAGAGTGGGAGGGGTGCAAAAATACTGTTGTTGTTTTTTTAACCTCAGAGAACAGCTTTCTAGGAATTTCTAGGTCCTCCAGTGCATGTCAGTGATCAATATCTGCTGGACGTTGACTATAGAATTATGCTGGAGGACCTACAAATACCCATAGAAGTGTTCTGTCTAGAGATCTCTAGGTCCTCCACTGTGACTTCTCATGGATACTGACCAGAGAGTTGTACTGGAAGACCTAGAGATTCCTAGAGAGAACTTATTAATCAAATCTGCAAAAGTCAAAGCCACAAAGGTGGAGGGCCAACTGTACTATAATGTTTTGAACTTAAAGCTCTGAGCATAGTTTCTTTCCAAACTATTCTTTTTTTTTTTTTTGAAGTGGCACTTCTCCATATCTTACTACTGTATAGCTATTTTTCTCTGCACTTTGAATGAATGAATGAATGCATGAATCTTTATTTGTATACCACTATTCCCATGATCACAGCGGTTTACAACAGTAATAAAAACATACCGAAACTACAAAATCCAATAGAAAGAAATCCCCCCCACATTAAACAATACAGTACAGCAATAAAAATATCCATCATTCAATCGCCGTTAAAAACAGTTAAAAACCAAAGCACCAATTACATCCAATACAATACAGCAACACAAGGGGAGAAGAATGGAATTAAGGAACATGGGGGAAAGCTTGATGAAAGAGGTGAGTCTTTAGATTTTTCCTGAAAGACTCCAGGGAGGGGGCTGAGTGGAGCTCGTCAGGCAGAGAGTTCCAGGTCTGTGGGGCCGAAACAGAAAAAGCCCTATGTGCAGACACCACATATCTTGTATCAAGGACTCTCAAAAAAACTTTGATATTATACACAGTGCCATAATGTGTGCATGTATCCAATATGTGGATTTCCCATGGGCAAATAGCCGTTGTGGACACGGTGAACATATTGATGGGCTTGATAAGTCTATAGTCAGATCTGACTAGTCTAATTCTACATTCTTATTTTGCTTGGAAATGCCCACTTTTGATTGGAATTCATGTTGATAAGGGGAAAAATAATACAAACTAAATTTCTTCAACCCCATTGTATATTGGCATTTAAGAATATAGGAAATCTACTCAGCATTGATGCGACTGCTGCTGGCAGTTTTCATTATGATTTAAATGAAAGCAAAATATGAGTGGTGGAACCTGTAGTTTGTAACATTTGCTGTATGCTAATTTCCATACAAAGTAGTGCAAAACCAGCAATTTTCTGAGGAAAAGATGTCAGTTTGTGAGTTGGTCCCAAACTTGCACAGATTGTTTAGAATGTCAACTAGGGCTGCCAGTTCAGGATTATTCCAGGTACTGAGGTTTCCAGGCCTGAGATGCAGGGATGGTTCCTGGTGATATCATTCAGCATTACGCATTAAGTACTAACCACAATTATTCATAGCTTATCATTCAAACATATATATACACACACAGAGAGAAAGAACAGATTATGTAGTTATTTGTGGTTTTTTCGGGCTATGTGGCCATGTTCTAGCAGAGTTTCTTCCTGACATTTCGCCAGCATCTGTGGCTGGCATCTTCAGAGAATGCTTTGCCTGGTTAAATTGGGTGTATATATACTGTGTGAGCCTGGGAATGCAGGAGTGATTTGCATGTGTATTGTTCTGTGTTGATGGCTGGCCTCAGGCTGGGAGGCTAATGCAAATGAGGATTAATGTCTGCTAATTGGTGATCATTATCTGCTGGGAAAGCCCCTGACTCTGAATGGTTTCCCATTTGCATTTGCTGAGTAAGTATATATACACCCAATTTTTTCCAGGCAAAGCATTCTTTGAAGATGCCAGCCACAGATGCTGGTGAAACATCAGGAAGAAATTCTGCTAGAACATGGCCACATAGCCTGAAAAACCCACAAAAAACTATAGCCTGAAAAACCCACAAAAACTATGGATGCCAGCCATGAAAGCCTTCGACTTTACAAAGAACAGATTGTCTTACTTGGAAATTACAATAGGAATCTTAGCAAAAAAGGGTTGTTCCCAGATCAAGGTGAAATGATAGGATTTTAGTCCTCATTGATTTTGGAAGACAGAGTAAGAAACATTTAATTTAACTTTTTACTTTTAAAAAAACCCACTGGGTGACCTTTGGGAAGTCACACACTCTCAGCTTCCGAGGATGGCAATGGTAAGTCCCCTCTGAAGAACCATGTCAAGAAAACCCTATGGTACATTCAACTTATGATCACCATAAGTCAAAGGTGACTTGGAGGTACATAAAAACAACAACAATCTAACCTACTTGCTCCTAGCTAAAGGTGGATGTGGAGCAGAATGGAGGGAGAGTGAAGGCAATACAACAACTGGGAAAGAAAGAGGAAACAAAGTAAATAGAGAGATGACATGGGCTGTCTTTGTAAGTTGCAGCAACAGACCAAAGAAGGCTTGAAAAGTGTGGAAAACTGCTGCTGTCCTAGCTCAGCTGGAGATTGGCACACAGCCCTTTCCTCTTGTCTGTTCCTGAGGAAAACTGCAGCAAAACTGGAGAATTTTGACCTGCATCTCCAACCTGGAAATGATCGACAGAAACTGGAGATTCGGGGCCAAACCCTGGGAACTAGTAATGCTAACATCAAACTGGTACTTCATCTGCATTGGAGAAATAATGCAGTTTGACACCACTTTAACTGCCATGGCTCAATGCTATGGGATTATGGTATTTGTTGTTTGCTGTGGCACTAGAGCTCTTTGATAGAGAAGGCTATCCCAGAATTTCATAGCATTGAGCCATGTCAATGAAAGTGGTGCAGATTATTTCTGCAATGCAGATGCGGCTTAAATCAAATTTAGTCAAAAATCAGATTTATCAGATTTATCAGATTTAGTCAAAAATTAGTTTGCAAATGTGCGTTCAGGTGTTTGTGCAGGAGGTACTACTAGCAGTTGATGGAGCACTTTTGAAACACATGGTTTTTTATTTGCTCTCATGAGAACATATCTGGTTTGAGGATACTGAGAATATGTAGCAAGGCAGGACAGAGACAAACATTTTGCAGTATAAATGACAAAAGCAGCATCCACACTGCAGAAATAAACCAGTTTGACATTGCTTTAACTGCTATGGCTCAATGCTGTGGAATTTTGGGAACTGAACTTTTGTGAGACATTTATCCTTCTCTGTCAGGGAGCTCTGGTACCACAACAAACTACATTTCCCACAATTCCATAGCACTGAGTCATAGCCGTTAAAGTTGTGTCAAACTGGATTATTTCTGCAGTGCAGATGCTGCCAAAGAGAGACATGCAAATCCACCAGTACATTCACCATAATTACAGCGATTTGTGGTTTGTAGGAAGAAAACATACTGAAAGTTAGTTGGCTGTTGCAGAGGTGCTGTGAAGATTGTGTGTGTATACATGTGTGTAGGAGGGAGTCTGCATGCATATATGTGTTTTGCTCTTTAGGGATGTATATCACTTTGTGGTCCAATTGTTCTAGACATTTTGTCCATCAAACTAAGAGCCTATACACAGAGCGATAAAATAACAGCATGTCCCCTTGGATCTCAAACAAACAGACCCAAATGGCTTTTGATCCTTCAGGCCTTTCCATATCTCTAATACTTTTGAAGGCAGACTTTAGCTTTTTTTTTATGTTATTGTTGACTCAATTCAGTAGGGTTGTGTATGTTCTGAACCAAAAATGAACAAAGACCCTTCTCCTACTGCCTCCCCATTGTGTTGTACCTTTATACAAGCACCTCTAGCCACAGGTGGAAGTATTAAGATGATTTGTTTCATTTCTTCCAGCATGCACACTCCTGGGGTGGGTGGGTGAGTTAACAAGGAATGACTGTTGGAGGCTATGGATTTAATGAAAAAGCAAGCCGCTTGAAGGCAGAAGCTGGAGCCAGAGAATTTTGAAAAGTGCCCAGAGCTTGCAGCAAATGATGGTCGTGGAGAGAGCATCAGGCTCTGTGCTATGCTTCCTTTAGGGGACAATCCACTGCATTCTGACAATTGATTGACAACACTTCTTCTTTCACCCTGTGGAGAAGGCCTTTCAAAGTAAAGAACAGTAGTGGCAAGCAACATGTCTTAAAGCACCACTGTTACAGATGCCAACATTTATTTATTTATTTCTTGCTTGCTTGCTTGCTTGTTTGCACTGGGGACCATTTGGTGCCATTTCACTTTTGCGCAAATCCCAAACCACTATGGAACACCACCATGGAAAAACAAAATAATCCAATAACAGGCATAATAACAGTGTTTTGGGGTGGTGGGAAAATCAGCACTGAATACCTCCTTTATGGGAACACTAAGAAGTTACAAATGTGGCCAGCGTTGTATTTTAACAGAACCATTCTTTTTGGTTTGTTTGTTATTAATATTGTCTGTTTGTTTTCCTACTGCTATGGGACCCAAGACAGCATATGACAAAGGCTGAAACAACATATAGCTAAAACCAGTTGTGATCAGACAAAAAGGGTTAAAATTAATAAGCTAGCCTGTTAAAAACTACAGTAACTTGAAACAGTTTAAAAGCATTGAAAATATCATGTGCTTAGGTGCTGTTCAGACTGGGCTGAAAGATTGGCCTGGGGGTAGAGTTGGGGCATCACGTCCAAATGATGCACACCCCGACTCTGCCCCAGGGTGCCATGACACTGTGTGCTGCTCCATATGGCGTGTGGCATCATGGCACTCCTCCAGTGCTGCATCCATATGACTTAGGGCTAAAGCAGTGCCATATAACTGTGCTGCCACAGCTATGGCACCCTTTTGAGGGTGCAAAAAGGAGTTCTCAAAAGGTTGGATCAGGGCTGCGGCATGCAGTTGCAGCAACCCTGATCTGGCTAGGAAAGGGGTGACATCCTGCCACCCCTTAGAGGCTGTATGTAGAGCCCCTTAGATGTCTTAGAAGCAACAAGATACAAGAGGCACTAGCAGCTACACTGTAGGGGTCCCAAAGAGGAAATAAGTGCAGTGTAATCCTAAATTGCCTTCAGCTTGCACATGAAAGAATACCTGTCTAGAAATATCTAGCTCCTGCCAGACATTGATCACAGAATCGTGCTGGAGGACCTAAAAATGTCTAGTGAAGTGTTTTCTCTAGCGATTACTAGGTCCTCCAATGCAACTTCTGGTGAAAGTTGACCATAGAGTCATACTGAAGGACCTCAAGATTCCTCGAGAGAACATATTATTCAAATTCATGAATATTCAAATCTGCTAAAGTCAGTACTGCAAATGTGGAGGGCTGACTGGACACTCAACCATCAGAAAGCAAAGGGGTCACTGCCTTAACCACCTATGATATTCCCCCCCCCCCCCAGTTTTTGGAGTATTGCAGATTTTGGAATGCTGCACTTAAAAATGAACAAAGGATTATGCACAAAGTACCTAAAAAGGCAAAAATTTACAGAGTCTGACCTATAAAAATCCTCAGTATTCTAATTTGAGATTAAGACAAAATAGACGACAACACCAATCTGATGCTGCTTTCACTGTCATGTCACCTAGAGAAGTCTTCTCTCTAGGAATCTCTAGGTTAGTAATGACAAACCCTTTAGAGACCGAGTGCCCAACTCAATGGCATTCCTGAACTACTGGCATTCTTGCGCTCAAAGGCATTCTGGGTGTGGGACCTCTGGCGTGTTGTTTTTCTTTTGTTATCTTTATCAGGGTACCGTTTATACAGTATGGATTCTGTGTAATTCATTCCCACTAAACCTGAGTTGTTTTGGAAGTTCTCAGAGTCTGTTGAAACAACCCTGTTTTCTATTTTGGCTGTGTCAGTCACAGTGGATGTCTACAGTGCTTCATCCTGAATTATATATGTGTTTTAATGTCTTGAACTGCTTTCATTTAATTTAAGCACACAGAGTAAATAGTTGAACTGCGGCTACATCCACACTGCTAAAATAACCTGGTTTGACACCACTTTAACTGCCATGGCTCAATGCAATGGAATTCCTAGAACTGTAGTTTGTTGTGGCTCCACTCTGATGTCACAGCAAACAACTGTTCTCAGAATTCCATTGCATTGAGCCACGGCAGCTAAAGTGGTGCCAAACTGCATTATTTCAGTAGTGTGGATGCAGCCTATGCCTCCCCCCCCCTTTGCCATATAACTAAGAACTCTGTTTCAGTGGGGTAGGAGGATGCAAAGAAAACCACAGATCTACCCTGGCCTGTAGGTTAAGATGAAATTGTCCATAGAAATGCATTATAAAGTTTGTTATGGCTACTTTTTCAGAACCTCATTAAAAACAGAGATGCACATGCACTGAAGGGGAAACACATAGGACCCAAGGAGAGTGTTTTGGGAGAGTTTTCCTTTCTGAAAGTTCCCACTGCTTTTAACCATCTTCATTTTTCCATCCTCTCCTCTGAATTTTTTTAAATGCTTTCTTTCTTTCTTTCTTTCTTTCTTTCTTTCTTTCTTTCTTTCTG
>NC_056526.1:12758630-12787269 GCF_019175285.1 Sceloporus undulatus | reverse complement strand
TTTCTTTTTGCTCTCGTATTTAATTCTGATGAATTTTCTGTCTCTCTCATTCACCATCCATGAATCCTGCCCTGCTGCAAAATTAAAGTAGTTTAACACCACTTTATCAGTCATGGCTTCATCCTGTGGAATCTGTGAAAATGTAGTTTGGTGAGGTATTCAAGATGAGAGCCAGAGTGGCATAGTGGTTTGGACTATGACTCTGGAAACCAGTGTTCAAATCCCGGCTCGGTCATGGAAACCCGTAGGGTGGCCTTTGGCAAGTCACACACTGAGCTTCAGAGGATAGCAATAGCAAACCCTCTCTAAAGAAACCTGCCAAGAAAACCGAGTGATAGGTTCACTTAGGTTCACCCTAAGTCAGAAAGGCACACAACAGCAAGGTATTCAGCCTGGTCTTTCAGAAAGCTGTGTTGCCTCACCAAACTACAAACCCAAGGATTCTGTAGAATAGAGTCATGGCAGTTAAAGTGGTGTCAAACTGCTTTAATTCTGCAGTGTAGATACATCATGTGTGTATGTGTGTGTGTGTGTGTGTGTGAGAGAGAGAGAGAGAGAGAGAGAGAGGTAAAGTATGAGAAGAAGCTACTTACGATAGTAAAATCTGCTGTAGCTACTAAGGCTTGAGGAAAGAGGGAGCTGGAGGGTGAAAATGTTGAGTTGTACCCTTAGAGGTATCTAGGAGAAATATTTGGTGGGTTGACATACTGAGATGAAGCTGTCACTGTGGCAGTTTGGAACCCATTCTGAACTGTCAGTATTTACCTTCCTGGCAGTTTTGCTTCTGAGAGAGAAAGCAAAAGAAGAGTTCAGTGTCAAGGGAGTGAATCTACTACTTTTAGCTAAGGCCTGATGCACTTAAAACAAATGGGTTATTTCCAAGATGGATATTGAAATGGTTGCGGCTGTCATAAAATACAACAAGTTGTACTCTGATTCCAGATAGTTTTCACATGGGGCTCTGAGCGCTGGTCACGCGGCAAATCACATCTACTTTTTATGTCTGAAAACAGTTGACAATTTTATCCTGTCTCTGACTTATTTACCATTCTGAGAAAACTCTTTAATCTTTAATCCACAGATTTGAATCATTAGTACAGTCTTCTTCAATATTTGTACGTTAAAAAAAACCTTGAAAAGACCAGCAGAGATTAAATTAAGGTATTCAGAGTAACTGATACTAATTTTATAAATGTGATCATCACTTAATCTTTCTTCCTTTATCCCAAAATTTCTAGCCCATCATATTGGGTCCCAACAAAACTGACAGAAGCTTCCCTCAAACACTTCTGTGGCTGCATTTGTTCTGTAGAAACAATGCAGTTTGACACCACTTTAATTGTTATGGCTCAGTGCTATGGAATTCTGGGAACTGTAGTTCCTTGCGGCATCAGAACCCTCTATCAGAGAAGAATAAATGTCTCACAAAACTACAATTCCTAGAATTCCAAAGCATTGAGCCTTGGCAGTTAAAGTAGTGTCAGACTGGATTGTTTCTCCAGTGAGGATGCAGCCTAGAAGAATGGGCCTAAACATATTGGTGCAGCAAACTAGGGCGGCGGCAGACCGCCCTTCTGGGCGGTCTGTATCCTGCTCATGTTTGTGTGCACTGAACCATCAGAAAGCAAAGATGTCGATATCTCAGCCATTTATGTGGACAACTTTGGATTTTGGAATATTTCAGATTTTGGAATTCTTAATAAGAGAAACTCAGTCTGTTTATCGCAACTCAATGGAAAAGAAACTTGAAATTATATGACCAAAGTTAGTTTGTCTCCATTAGTATATGAATTATTTTTTTCTTTCTTTTTATGTACTGAACTTGGGCAATAATTTAATTTTATGACATGTAGCCTTAATAGGAACAGTAGAACATGGCACATGAGATAGTTGGAACAAATGTCACATTATGGGATAGAATATCTACGAAATGGGAGTAGGCTTTTTTTAACCATTGCTGAAGATAGACAATGTTTCTATTCCTTTAGTAAAGACAAAGATCTGTGCATGCTATGGTTTTTAAGATGAAAGAATAATCACAGTTGTGTGGATTGGCTTCCCAACTTTTAAATTGAGCCCAAGATCATGGCTTCCGTTATTCTTGGAGAAGTACACATCCTTTTATGCCTATATTCTTATATTCTAATCTCATCCCTTTATTTGCCAGAGCAGCCAAAAACGATAGAGCTGGAGATGATAGAGATATTAGCATCAGCTCCATCGTTTTTTGGCTCTTTAGCTACTGCTGTTGTACAACTATTCAGCAAAGTTCCTTTCCAGAGAAATTCAATGCCCAAAGCCAACAAATAATATTGCAAATTGGGAATACTGAAGTTGTAGTGAATTAAGAAGCAGTTACTCAGGTTTTGAGGGGCAATGAAATGCCCACTATAACAAGGCACAGAATATCCTTCATGGGTGAGAATGATGGCCAATGTGGGGAAATGTCTTGCAATTGTAGGTTAGATATGTAAATAACATTCACTAGTTTTATTATTTTCAAGAAGAAAGGCTGTCTTTATGGGTTTGAGAATTCTATACATCAAACAGACAAACTGTTGGTGTTGGTGGTTTCTGTGAAAGTGGGGAAGGACAATTATCTGGTTTTAATGCAAAAAGAAACTTGGTGCAAAACATTTTTTTGTACAAATAAACTTTTGCAAAAAAAAAAAAAGGACAGTTGGCCCTCTGTATTCATGGATTGAGCATCAACAGATTCCACCCTCCACAATATGAATACCCCCCAACTAAACAAAAATCCAAAAAGCAAGCCTGGAACCAAACCCCAGTGGATACCAAAGGCTCACTCTAAATAGATTTTTTTTTTTTAAAAAAAAAATGTATGAAATCTCTTTTTTAAAAAATCATTCACATATCCAATCCAGTGTTTCCCAAATCTTGGTCCTCCAGGTGTTTGAACTTCTGCCCCCAAAAGTCCTAGCCAGTTTGACCAACAGTCAGGAATTCTGGGAGCTGAAATTCAAAACATCTGGAGGACCAATGCTTAGGAACCACTGCCATAGACAAAGTATGATCCTTTAACATCAATATAGTCCCGCTATGTACTGTGCATCTGAATGCATCTGAGGAAGTAGACTTAAGTCTATGAAAGCTCATGGTGCCAACTTCTTTCTTTAGTTAGTCTCAAAGGTGCTACAAGATCTCTCTACATGTATTCTGTGTTGATCAGGCTGCATCTCAAGCACTGTGTTTATTTCTGGGTGCCTTATTTTAAGAATTATATAAGTTGGAGTGGGTTCAGAGAAGGGCAATGAGGATAGAATCATAGAATCATAGAGTTGGAAGAGACCGCAAGGGCCATGCAGTCCAACTCCCTGCCATGCAGGAACTCTCAATCAAAGCATCCCCAACAGATGGCCATCCAGCCTCTGCTTAAAGACCTCCAAGGAAGGAGACTGATAAATGGAGAACAAACCCTGTGAGAAAAGGCTGAAGGAGCTGGGCATATTCAGCTTGGTGAGACGGAGGATGACATGATTTCACTTTTTAAATACCTCAGTGGCTGTCACACAGAGAAGGTTGCAGGCTTGCTCCCTGCTGCCCCAGAGGATGGAACCGGGTCTAATGGTTTTAAGTTAGAGTTTGATTAAATATTTGAAGAAATAATGTTCTCAATCTGTTGCCTCCTTATTTTATCTAACTCTATCTTGTATTACTATCTATTGTTTTATATGTATTTTGTAGAATGTACGCCATTGGCAGGTTTCATTTTTATTGATTTTACTGTCTGTATGTACAGTGCTGTGTAAATCTACAGCGCAATATAAATAAAGTATAATAATAATAATAATAATAATAATAACAACAACAACATGAAGTCGAAGACTTTCATGGCCAGCATCCATAGTTTTTTGTGGGTTTGGGGGCTATAGAACATGGCCACATAGCCCGAAAAACCCACAAAAAACTGTTCGAAGGAATATTTTGACAGTGAGAACTGTTTGGCAGTAGAACCAATTGGCAAGAGAAGAAGATGGATCTTTTTCTATAAACACCTTCAAGAAGAGGCTGGATAACTACCTGCTGAGGGTGATCTAGCTGAAAATCCTTCATTGAGCAGGAGTTGAACCTGATGGCCCATGGGACCCCTTCCAACTCTATAATTCTCTGATTATAAATTAGGAGAACTGAAAGGAATGCCTCTTCTTTTTATATCAATACATCAAATAGGGCTTTGGGGAGATTTGTTCCTGGATTTAGGTAAGCACATAAAAGAAATTACTCTTAAAATTACTTTATTTTGAGAAATGTATTTTCTGGAACTTCAAGACAAAAACTGAATTTATCGAACTTTGAGAGCCATGCTAATGAAATCTTTATTATAATCCCCCCACCTACTTTAATGTAAAACCCATGCATAATGTCAAACCTGTGTTTTGTGTTTGCATCATAGTTTCAAATGCTATGTGTAATGAAGCATTATCTCTGAGATGTGTTTCTTCTCTGAAATCATTAAAATATCATTAAAATAAATATGTTTTAGTATAAAGAATTCCAGACATTTTGGACTTCAGTCCCAGCCAGAATAGTGAATGGTTTAGGATAATGGGAAGTGTCCAAAATATCTGGAGTACCAAAGATTTCTCAGCATTTAATGTCCTGGAATTTCCATAGAATCTGCTTCTTAATATTAAGAAACTGAAAAATAATGTATTTCATGTAAAATATTGAAATACCTTGAGAAGGCTGGAGTAGATAGGCCTTTGGTCTGGCCCTGAGTGACTTCTGTTTTTTGGTCTCTGGAGAGTTTCTTAAAGTTTCTTAAGTAATGGTGAGAGAGCCAGTATAGTGTATTGGTTTGAGACTTGGACTAGAGGTCTGGGAGACCAGGGTTCAAATTCCTGCTCAGCCATGGAAAACCATTTTGTGACCTTGAGCAAATCTCTCTTAGTCAAAGATGAAGGCAATGGCTAAACTCCTAATAAATATTGCCAAGAGAACCCTATGATAGTGTTGCCATAATTTCAAGTCAACTTGAAGGCACACAACAGTAGTAAAATATGCTTGCCATGTCCCATCATTTAAGTATGTTCTTTCAAATTGTTTCTGAATGTATGGCAATCCCTTGAATTTCATAGGGTTTTCTTAGGCAAGGGGTACTCAGAGGTGTTTGCCATTTCCTTGCTCTGAAATATAGGCAAACAGCACCTTGGTATTCATTGTTGGTTTCCCATGAAAGTATTTACCAGGGCTGATCCTGCGTAGCTTCCAAGATTCAATGGGATCTTATGCCTTCAGGATATTTAGGTCCATCCCATCAGTTAGGGAAATATCTTGTGGGAGGATATGGAAGAGGGCTTTTTTTGTGTTTTCACTGCAGTCATGGAATGCCCTTCCTCTTGGAGGCCCAGTTTGTAAAAATATAACTGTTTACTAAACCCTTTGGGTCATAATTCATCTCGTCCCAGTTTGCACAAGTGAGTGGTTTAAAATGGTTTTAACTGCTTTTAATCTAAGTTTTAAATGGAGAGCCAGTGTGATGTAATAGTTTGAGCATTGGATTGTAACTCTGGAGACTAGGGTTTGAATCCCCAGCCATGTAAATCCACTGAGTGAACTTGAGTACCTCACACTCTCCCAGCTTCAGAGGAAGGCAAAATCAAACTTCCTCTGATCAAATCTTGCCAAGAAAACCCCACAAGCTTGGAAAAGACATGAAGGCACACCATATCAATAAGTGTTAAATGGTTTGTAGAAAGATCCTGTAGCACCTGTGAGACTAACTGAAGGAAAGAAGTTGGCAGCATGAGCTTTCATAGACTTAAGTCTACTTCCTCAGATTCATTTGGGGAAGAAGACTTATGTCTATGAAAGCTCATACTGCCAACTTCTTTCCTTCAGTTAGTCTCAAAATTGCTACAAGATCTTTTTACATACTGATTCTACAGATTAACACAGCTATATTTTGAATTCTACTACTGTTAAATGGTTTGATAAACTTTTAGCCTCTAAAGTATACTTATTGTTTTAAGTTGTTTTAATCAATTCAATATTTTGCATACCATAAATAAATAATACCTCCATAAACTTCTGTTGATGAGATCCCCCCTCCCTGAAGATAGTATCTAAGATAATGTCTAAAACAAGCTCTACTGGCCTGTACTGCACTATTCCAGTCTGATATTGTGGGACCTGACTATCTGACCAGTATTGTACTAGATCCAAATTTCTGGGATGTCAGAATGCTAGAACAATGATGGAACAAAAATGTTCCATTGTGGTCATCCCTGTTTGTAAGATTAAAACTAAGGTGGATTCTGGAATAGCTGCAAGAGGGTTTTTGTTTGTTTGTTTGTTTTTGTGTTGTTTTGTTTTAGATAAGGATTCAAAAATGAATTGAAAATCATATTCAAACTGAACTTGGAGAAAGTGTGTATTGGATGAATAAATAAATGGAGAGAAAGCAAAGCAAGACCTTATTTATTTATCTTATTCCATTTATATACTCTCTTTGAGTGCATCCACAGTGTAGAAATCATGCAGTTTGACAGCACTTTAACTGTCATGGGTCAATCCAACAGAATCCTGGGATTTTTAGTTTTGTGTGGCACCAGCATCATTTGGAAGAGAAGGCTAAAGATGATGTAGAACTACAAAAATCAGGATTCTATAGGATGCACCTACAGCACTGGCAGTGGTGTCAAACTGCATTATTCCTACAGTGTAGATGCACCCTTTCTGCCCCCAAATGAAACTCAGTATGATCAGAACCTACTGAGACATTTTTCTATCCTTATTAAAACATTTTGCACCTTTGAGACCCGGAACAGATGGGCCTTTGAGGCACCCTCGTCACGTGCAAGGGTTGCCTGGAGGGCAGAGCGGCCATATGCCTGGCAACCCTTGCATGTGATGAGGCCACCGCAGCTGCGGCGCACCCACCAGACCAGACCACCAGATGGGGCGGTGCAGTTGCAACGTCACCACACCAGCTCTGGCGCTTTGTAGTGTCACAGCGGCGCAGCAAAAACAAGCCACTTCCAAGTGCTTCTTTTTTGCTCCGCAGCAGCGCTGCACAATTTGGTTGCTGCGGTGCTCCTGCGGAGCAAAGAGAGGCACTTCCCCAGTGCCTCTTTCTGGCAGTCTGTACCCTGCCTGAGAATCCCTTTTGCTAATGTAGCCTCTGTTGATGTAGCTGTTGCTCAAGCAGGAACCTACAAATTCACCTCCAGATTTCCAGTATCAGCAAACCTATGTAGCCTTCACATATTCAGAGAAATTCAGAAGTCTCTTGAGAAATCTTGCTTGTCTAATTAAAACCCTTCTTCCCTTCCTCAACATTTGTTGGGTGTTTTGCCAGAGTGGGAATCTCCAAATTCAGCTTGAAATTTCACTTTTGGCATCTCATGAAGGTTACCCTTAATTCTCTGCAGTGCCTTCAGAACAGCCTCCTTGCATTTTGCTATCTTGGACTTCCAAACTATCATATATCAGCCGCTGTTCTTGCCATCAATCCATGAAAAGGCCTCATTGCCCTTTCTGTAGAGATGTGCTTTCTCCTAGTGTGTTGACACAATGAGATGTGTTTAGCAATTTGTCTGTGATCAACTGATTACACAGAACCCATTTTTTACAAATGGATAATTTCACTGTTCAGCCTTTGCAAATAATGTGCTGTTTTGTGTCGCATGTATGATCTTTCTGATCTTTGTAGCTTCTTCCTCTATAGTTATGCAGTTTGAGCTTTTTCAGTTTTATTTTTGACTCCAACCAACATTTCACCCCGAAAATACAACAGTTCAGTATGACCTCTATTGAGGTTGGGTTAGTTAATTGTAAACTGGATGTATCTAACATTTATCATAATGGCTCTTTTGAAAAAAGAAAATGGCTGATGAAGTGCAGAGTAACATTTTCAGGGGCATTTTGGGGCAATTAGCACTGCGAATATCATTTTCCTCTTCTTCCTTTGGCACTAAGCCTGACACTGGATTAAGGCAGAAGGATATATGGGATGGGGGATGAGATGCCCATCAGTATGAGCATTAAAGGGCCAAAATGCCCACCAACAAAGGGGCACATGAACATGGGGAGAGCATTTACAGTATCTGTGCTAAACCAATGACCTGGATGCTCTATGAAAATAAAAATTGTAGGGCAATTCAAGTTTCCTAAGGCTTCAGCCTTTGTTAAGGAAAGAAAAAATATTTAAATATCAAAAATATCAAAGCCAAATATTTTTGTTTCCTTAACAAAGGCTGAAGCATTAGGAAACTTGAATTGCCCTACATGTTTCATTGTCTTTGGCCACATCATGAAAAGTTACAACTTGTTGGGGGAAAAAAAACCCAATAATGTTAGGAAAGGTGGAGGAAAATAGAAAGAGAGGAAAGCCACATGCTAGGTGGATAGATTCTAGTAAGTCATGGGTATGACTTTGCAGGAACCAAGAATAGTAGAGGACAGAGAATCTTGGAGACATCTCATGCACAGGGTCACTATAAGTTGAGATTGACTTGAGGGCAGTTAAGAACAACAACAACAATGCTAAAGATAGTTCAAGTGTAGTGGTAGCCCTTTATTTACCAATATCCTTTGGCTAACTGATCCAGCGAAGACTGCAACTTCAGCTCCACAGTAAATGCTCATCCCATCTTTCAAAGAAAGGGCTCATAAAGTGAATTAGGGTGAAAGCCATCAAGTGTTTTTCAGTCCTTTGTCTTTAAGCACTTGCCTAATAGATACAGAAGCCAGCATGGCGTACTGGTTTGAGCATTGGATTATGACTCTGGAGACCAGGGCTTGATTTCCAGCTCAGACATGAAACCCACTGGGTGACCTTGGGCAAGTCACATACTCTCAACCTCAGGAAAAGACAGTGACAAACTTCCTCTGAACAACTCTTTCCAAGAAAACCCCATGATAGGTTCACCTTAGGGTTGCCATAAGTTGGAAATGACTTGAGAGTACACAAGAACAAACACAGACAATAGACACAGGTGATAAGAGTTTTCATGCAGGCGCATGAGAAGGCTAAAAGAGATGGGGGAGAAACCAGTCCACCCCTCCTCTGCACTCAAGTGTAGAAAACAACCTGAGTGCATCCAGTCAACTGCTGGGCAAATGATGGGAAAAGAAAGAAAGAGAGAGAGAGAGCTGATCAATTGACTGCCTTTACCGTCACTTAACATGATCACTTTTTCCTCTTGATAAAGAGCTTGTATGAATATATTGGGAGCAGCACTTGCTTTTTGAGTAAATCAATACGTGAAGCCTTGGCTGTTTGCGGGTACATGTAATCATCCATTTTTAATAAGAATTCTGAGATTAGCAACCTGCAACAAGAGCTTAATTTATGCTGTAGCAAGTATTAGTGGCACTGTAAATGCGCCAAGCTTGCATTAAATTGTCATCTAGAGTTACAGAGTGAACTGTGTGTCTTGCCTTGTGGTGTGGAGAAAATCCACCTTGAAGTATTAGATGTCTCAAGCATGTGGAACATGTCCTACACTTGTAGGAAAGAGTGTTCACAGCACTTATGCACAGCAAGTGGAATTTAATCTCCTCGCCTCCCCCTCCCCACCACATCCCTTTCATTCAATATCTTACTAATTTGCTTTCTCTGTTCTCCTGCAGTGTCTTTGAGAGGCTGGTGCTTGGAGAAACAGGTGATGCACTTAAAGTTATGGCTGTCTGCCCTGAACAAATTTAGATAGCTTGGTTTTAACTTTCTTGGATCCTAGAGTTAATCAACCCCATACTGTAAGGTGATGGAGACCTTGAACCAAGGACTCTGGTACTGCAGTACCATGGTGGTACTGCAGCGCCATCACCAAAAGAGGCCAGATGGTAAATTGCAATTTTCAGTCTGACGGGAACTAGATACCTTACATTCTAGGAGAGGTCCATCTAGACTTATAAATGGTATCAGCATAAGGCTCCAGACTTTTTATGAACTCACATCTGATGTTCTTCCCAGAAGCATTCAGCACAAATGATTATACTTGGCCCTCCACGTTTGCAGGTTTGACTTTTGCAGATGTGATTCTTCATAGTTTGATTAATCAGTTCTCAGTATGAATCTCTAGGTCCTCCAGTGCAACGCTGGCAAGTATTTACCTTAGAGTCCAACTGGAGGACCCAGAGATTCCTAGAGAAAACATTTCTCTAGACATTTGGAGGTCCTCCAGTGCAATTCTGTGTCCAACCTTTGCCAGATGCTGGCCATAGTGTTGCACTGGTGGACCTAGAGACCCTAGAGTAGTGTTCTCTCAGGTTAATAAACTTGCATTTTTTCCCCACACTCATAGATTCCTGAGCCCTTAACCCCAGTGAATGGGGAGGGCCCACTGTATTTTCAAAAGTGATCCTATAAAGAAGGATTCACCATGATCAACACAAAATGACCGGTGACTCCTTTGTAGCACTCTTTAAAGGACCTCTTTAGGAAGGAATCCTTTGTGCTGACTGGGACTTTCCCATGGAAATATCCAGTTGAAGTTACACAAGTTTATGAAGATTTCCCTTTGGCACATGCAGATGAAGACATCCAGTGTATCTTCATTATTTATGGATTTAATGAAGCTTATTTTACTTATTTTTTTTTTCAGAATGAAAATTTCACTCAGACATTTTCCCCAGTCTGTTCAAGTATTTTGCTATCTGACTACATTTTGTAATGCATCAATATTCTTGTGAATAGTTAGTAATATAATAGTTGTTCACAACACTTTGTTATTAATATTGGACGTATTTCATATAGTCTAGCTTGACACTTAAACAGAGTTCAACTATATAGTTATTAGCCCTGTTCTTTTTCTTGTTAAGATACTTGGAAAACATGTTAAAAGAAGCATGCCTTCCAAAAAGGAAGACTGACATTGGAAATGCAGAAGAAGGTGAGGAATGTTAATAAATCCTCATCATCCAGATTCGGCAGTATATATTTTAGAGTTGGGTGCCAGCTAGTGGGATATTCTCTCTTCCTGGCATGGTCAGTGTTGGAGTGGGAGTAGTCATGCAATTTACAGTTCCTGCAGGGTCATTGGACTCCCACAGTTCAGGCTTCCGACATGTCTTCAGCACTCAAGATGTTCACTCAGTTTGCTGCAGCTCCTAAACTTCCTTTAGCTTTTCCAGAAAGCTTGTATGTTCCACACACCAAAAACCAAACCAAACCAAACAAAAGGTTTCTAGTTCCCCTTGGAATCCTGTGCAGTGCATTTTGTATCCTTTACAAAATGGATATGCAAAAAATAATTTAAAGCACACAAGTATATAATATCAGCAGAGATTTGTTGTTCTTTTTTCCCTTTTAAAAACAACAACACAAAACACCTTCCTGCTATCTGTTTCCAAGGACTAATAATTTATTTCCCCACACAACTGCTTCAAATAATGCTACATTTCTCATATTATAATTCAGACAATAAAAAGGAGCTATGTGGATAATCACTTAATACAGTTGAATCTATAGAAGGTGAGGCAATTTAATGCTATTAATAGCAAGAGTGCAAGGTGTCTTCCTCATCCCCACATATGGATCATGTAGAAATAGCTTTTTTAAAATAACTAAAAAGGGGGGAAGTCCTTCGCAAATGTAACAATTACACAATGTTAGCCAAAATATTTTTTTTTATTTTTCAGACTGAGTTAGAGTTAAGGATTCTTCATGTGTCCATCTTCTAAGTTTTTACTTATGCATGGAGAGAGGCACAGTGCACGGTGGACTTACCTTAAATGATCATGTATTTCATTTGGCCTTAGCATAATCACAGAAATATAGAATCATTATCCCTATACCAGTGGTTTCTAAACTTTGATTCTGCATTTGTTTCGGACTTCAAATTCCAGAATCTCCAGCTAACTTGGCCAACAGTCAGAAATTATGGAAGGTGAAGGCCTAAAAATCCGGAGTACAAAAGTTTGGGAATTACTGCCCTATATTCATGCCTTTAAGTTGGGGTGAGCAAACTTTGGTGACTTGGGTCCCATGGGGAGGGATCATAAAAACCTCCCAAACAAACAGAAAGTCCACTTTGATTTTGATTTGCTTTATTTTATTTTTGGCAGGGGGGGAATGTTGTAGTGGGCTCTTGTGAGCACCACATGGATACCACTGAAAACAGTAGGTCCAAGACTACTCCTCCACTAAAACTGTAACACTCTTCTTCCCTCAGCAACAACGTTTTTAAAAATCACAAAGTTTTCAAAGCTTATTAACAATTCAACACTTGTTCTGCACAAAATTTACAAGTGGTCCCCCCCCCGAGAAAACTTGTTTTTTTTAATGCAGGAAACTGCATTTTTTTTGCACAGAAAATGCTGTTTTGATGCAGAAGACTTGCAAAAGAATTATGACAAGTCTTTTGCAAGTTATTAAGTTTTAGAAGAACAATGAGGCTGGAAAAGGATGAAATTTCCCTATATAAATGTTGCTGGGTTTATTTCATTTTATTTTATTTAAAAGACCTTTGACTTCTGTTGAAACTTCTTAGGTATGTCTCAAGTACCACACCTAAGCTAATAGCCAACTGGGGGGGGGGTCATTCCCCCCCCCCCCCCGAAGAAGTGTTATATGGTATGAAATCCCCTTCAGAAATTGTTCTAGTCTTGTTAAATTATTTCAGTTTCTTTTGAATGTTTTCATGTTTCATTCACATTTCCTTCAGAGTTAGCTTCAGACATAAATTTGATTTTTTGTGTAGTGGCTATATAGGCACAATAGTAATACAGTGTGCCCTTATTCTCTGCTGGGATTGATTTGCAAAGTTGCCTACTATTGTTTGTTTGTTTCATTTATGTCACCTTTTTCCTGGAGTGGAATACAATGTGGCAGACAAAAAGAATCAGCTAAAAACCTGTCCCATAAACAGTTGTTAGAGGCTTAGATTGTATGGCAGATGACAAGGTTGTGGCACTGAACATGTTATACTGTGCTCAAGAGTTTTGTATTTAATAGGGTAGGGGTCATCTGGTACACAATTAGGTAAATTATTGACTCTATGCAGTGAATCAAAATCCTCCCCTTGCTTGGGAGACTCGACCTTTCTTTGGCATGATGTCACTAATGACTTTTACACAGCCCTGAAATAACAACAAAAGGAAAAAGCATCAGCAAAGGGTGAAAATGAGAAAGGAACTGAACACTGAGAGATTCAGAAGTAGGCACAGTCTGTTACAAAGGAAGGGAAATGGAGAAAAGAACTGGAACAACAACCCAAAATGTGGTCAGGCTTTGGATTAAATATGATCCTTAAATGCAGGCAAAAGTTTCAGATTGTTCTCTATGTGATACACTTTGAAATTTGGGACACATTTCTATCCATGCTGCTCATTGACATGATAAATGATATGTGACAGCTCCAAGTGGCCTACTAGATAGGGTAAATTATTTCCTGAAACAAATTTTTCCTAAAATAAAAATTTAGAGTGATTTTTCCAGTTTCATCTTTTGCTGAAATCAAATCATTTTGAGATTTGTTTTTTTTTAAAAAAATTGATGGGGAGAAAAACATAGAAACAATACATGCTAGAACACATCACCTCATAATATATAACCCTCAAAACCAAGTCCACTATGTGGAGAAAGAGGGCATCTGCCCATGCTCAATGGCAGTCTCCTACTTTTGTACCCAACAAGTGCTTCTCTAGGATTGATTCCTTGATGGCAAAAAGGTCTGAAGAGGGGAGCCATCATTCAGAGCTTGAAATACTACTTTTTAGATGTGTATAGTTTTAATGCCCAAAATATGGTTAGTCATTGTTACAGAGCACAATCCTAGTTCACTAAGAACGTTGAGAGCCAAATAGGCAAGTACTAGATCCACTGGGGAAAAAAAGGTTGAATTTAAATCCCTCTCCAGTGGTTAAATGCCTGTACTGCAGCCACTCACTCAAAACCATAAGGTTGTGAGTTCAATACCAGCGAAAGGGCTCAAGCTCGACTCAGGCATGCCTCCTTCTGAGGAGGTCGCTAAAATGAGTATCCAGATTGTTGGGGGCAATTAGCGTACACTTTGTAAACCACTTAGGGCAGGGGTAGGCAACCTGCGGCCCACGGGCTGGATGCAGCCCGGTGAGGCCTTGGGACCGTCCCCAGCCCGGTCCTGCCACCGATTGCCACCTGGGCCTTTGGGGGGCAATTGTCTATAGAAGCCTCAGAAACATGCATTTATATTAACATTTTTTTAAAAATCAGAAAATTTTTTCATGTGTCCTCCATTTTTTTTAAAAAAGTGTCTTCCATTTGAAAATTTTGTCCTACATTTGTCCTGGTTTATTTATATATTTAATTTTTTAAAAAAATTATTTAATTATTTTTTTTTTGGCTTCGGCCCCCCAGTTGTCTGAGGGACAGTAACCTGGCCCCCGGCTCAAAAAGATTGCCTACCTCTGACTTAGGGAGTGCTTAAGTGCACTGATAAGTGATATAGAAATGTACTTGCTATTGCTATTGCTATTGTTATCTTGGAATGGTGGAAATTTCCTTGTCTTCACCTATGTTTGTGTGAGCATAGTGGCTGTGTCTCTGGATTGGGATTTTAATCTCAGCTGGCAGAGCAGTTGTGGTGGCAGATCTCTTAGATCAGTTGGCAGAGACTGGTTATACCAGCATAATGGTAGTTCAGCCAGCAGATGTTCAGTTTATTGAACACAAGAGGCTCTACCTATTCTCTAACTGTTACAGTTCCTCCCAAGCTCCTCCATAGTTTCAAAACTGGTGAAGGAAAGTGTCTCTGGGTAAAGCCCCTCGCTCTTCAACTACTTACGACTGCATAGAGAAGAATTTCTGAAGATGGCTTAGCTGTCTGAAAAACAGATGATGAAACTGTACATTCAGATACTAGGTGGTAAGCTACTGTGTATAATAGTACAGTACTTCCTTTTGAGCAGGCATACATAGGTTTTGTTGAAGAATAGTTTGAAATGAAGTCAAACTTCTCAGACATTACAAAAATAAGTACTTCTGTAAGTGGGGTGAAATGTCTTAAGTCCGTCAAGATTTTGGAAAGTTAAAAATACCCTTTGCATAGTATTGTCCTATGTTATCAGATTCTGTGTGGTGAAAAATGTTGAAAGGCTTTTGTCAGAGGATGGGTCTTGTCTGGGTTTACTTTGAGTAAGTCAAGACTTTAAGAGTGGTTAGGTAACACTAGTGACATTTCCTTGTAAAAATCTCTTCACTAGAATTATCTGCATGGTGTAGATAATGATCAGGAAGTCATCTCTTATGTAAATTCATCTCATTTATGTATCTATTGATTTTAAAGTCACTTTTCATTCATAAAGGTACCAGAGTGTTGAACGTGTAAGATTAAAAGAGTAAAATAATTTGTTCTTGTTGTGGGCCTTCAAGTTGTTTCTGACTTATGAAGACCCTGAAACAACCCCAGGGGATGCAGTGACTTAGTGGTTAAGACGCCAGTACTGATGAGCAGAAGACCAGAAGGTTGGCAGTTTGAGGTCCAGGTGCTGTATGATGGTGTGAGCTCCTGTCACTAGTCCCAGGTTCTGCCAACGTAGCAGTTCGAAAGCATGCAAATGCAAGTAGATAGATAGGTACCACTTCTCAGTGGGAAGGTAACAGCGTGTGGTGCAGTCATGCTGATCACATGACCACCTGAGCAGTCCTTGGACAATGCTGGCACTTTGGCTTAAAAACGGAGATGAGCACTGCCCCCTACAGTCAGTTACAACTAGACATTCATGTCGAGGGACTACCTTCACCTTTAAAACAACTCCATCATGGGGGTTTTTTAAGCATGTTTCTTCAGAGGAGGTTTGCCACTGCCATCCTCTGAGGCTAAGAGATTGTGATTTGCCCAAGATCAACCAGTTGGTTTCTGTGGTCAAGTGAGGATTCGAATCCTGCTCTCCAGAATCTTAGTCCAGTGCTCATACCACTACACCATGCTCGCTCACCATAATGAAAACTCCAAATATGACATCGTGACATAGGAAAACAAGAAAAATAAATAAAAAACGATCAGCTAATTTTAAAATGCCTTGGGAAATAACAGGATTTTGACCTGGCTCTGTAGTGATGATAATGTTGGTACAACTTACACCTCCATGGGGCCAAGTATTCCAAAGCTGGTGAATCACCATTGAAAAAGATGTTCTCCCTTCTATAAACAGTGCAGCAAAGGTACCTGGAGAAGTGGCTCTCCTGATGATTTTATGTCACTCATATTATGATAACAGGGAATGATTTTCTTGTAGTTATTTGGTTCCACGTCAACCAGGGCTTTAAAGTTCAACACCAGCATCTTGAATTGGGGTGGGATCAAATAGGCAGTCAGTGTTAAATTTGCATCCATTTATTCACTCTTCACTATTCAAAATGCTCTTTAAAACTCCCCTCAAAAACACATCTATGGTCAAAGAATCTGTATCAGAAACTTGCCCAACATGATAATGCTGGAGGACTGCCGGGATTTGTAGCACAGTCCATTTGGCAGGAGCCAGGTGGAGAAAGGGTGATGGGGCTGCATCTACGCTGAAAAATTAATGCAGTTTAACATTGTATTAACTGGCATAGCTCAATGCTATGGAATTTTGGGATTTGTGGTTTTGTGAGATATTTAGCCTTCACTCTCAGAGACCTCTGGTGCCACAACAAACTACAAATCCCATGGCAGTTAAAGCAGTGTCAGACTACATTAATTCTGCAGTGTGGCAACAGCCTTAGAGGTATTTCTCAGAAATAACTGTATGATTGCCTTAGAAATACATTGGATTGACTCTTGCTATAAACCACGCTGAGAATTTCCAGACTTCCAGATGTTGTTTGACTGAAATGGCCAGCATTTTTTATCACTGGCTATGCTGCCTGAGGTTACTGGGAGCTGCAGTTCAACAGCATCTGGAGAATCACACCATCCCAGCTGTAAACTTTAAATGGGCTTATTTATGAACTCTACATGCCAAAGCCACTGATTCCTCTCCTTCTAAGCAACAATAGCAACAACAAGAGGAAGACAGATTTATCCATATTGGTAGTATTATTACTATTATAAAGTAACTGCTCTCTCCCTCTCTCTATCACACATAATGTGAATGCATCTCAAAATGGACCTTGTGATATTTCTGGGAATTTCTTTCCTTACTGAATTCTGTGATAGCACCTTGTCATGTAGCAGCTCACCAAGCAACCATTTCTTTTTTCATGCCAGATTGTGTGAGCAAGGTCATTTTATGAAGAAGCCTTACTTTGGGGAAATTGTGGGTTACCTTCATAAATATCAAGTATCTTTTTTAAAAATTGCTTACATTTCACATTAACCAAAAATGTTTCCTGAAAGCAAAATACAAGCACTGTCGTTGTAACTAGAAACAGCCAATAAAATAAAACAACAACAACAACAAAAAACTGAAAGGAGGAGTTGTCAAATCTCGAGTGCGTTCATCCAGGTTTTCCATCTGCCCATGTAATTTACATCTTAAAGGCACAAAACATAAATGAAAACTGACAAAGCCTGAAGTCTTCAATCCATGTTCACTACAGAAGTCATACTGTGAAGTTGGATAACTCCAGATTTAATGAGTGATAGAAGTACAGTTGAAATCCATTGAGAACAATGATAATTTTCTAGAGGCATCAGCTGACCTTTCTTTCAGGTCTGTCAGTGACTATTAGCCATCAGAAATAAATGAAACTTACCAAAGTACTGAGCACCACTTGCTGATGGGGGTGTGGGCATGAGTTGCAGAAGGTAGTTCCTTTGTTCTGTTTGGATTTTTAAAAATATTTAATGGCATCTGTCATAAGCACAGCTTGTAAAAGTTGCATTTTTGGACTACAGCTCCCAGAGTCCCTCAGCCAAGATGATCACTAACCATGCAGGCTGGAGGATTCTAGAAAATGTGGTTCAAAAATGAAACTTCCAAGCTCAGTAGGAAGCAAGATGCTGGACAAGGACAGGGTGGCTTCTGATACTCCTTAAGTGAAACCCCTTAATTTGCACAGTCACATGTGTAAATTATGCAAAATAATTTCTTATTATGCCAGTCATGTGTGGCTCAGTCCCACTGGTCATTTCGTGCTAAAATCACTCCTTCAGAGTAGTTCTACAGATATGAAACAGGTAGCGGTTTCTGCTTTGATATTTAATATGTAACGCTTGAGCATACAACCTGTAAGTCACAATCCACTTGCATACAAACGCATGGCATAACTAGGCTTGGTGTCACCCAGTGCAGGGTGGCAGCGGCAGTAGTGGACCACCTTTCCTTCCCCTCGCTCCCATGCCTTGTGCACCGGGCCAGATCTGGAAAGATCCAGGTGGCTGTGCAGGTGAGCAGGCAACACAGCAAACAGCCCCCTCCTTTACCTCTCACTGTCCTGCCTGCCTGCCTGCCCTGCCTGCCTGGCCAGACCCAGAAATACCCAGGTGTCTGGGTGGGTGGCTGGGCAAGCCAGCATACGGCCATGCCCTCTGTTGCCAGGAGGGAAGGGACAGCAGAAAAATGATCTGCAATGTGGGGGGACATCCTTTCTCTTTACCATCCTTTGTCTTTATAGGAGTCCTGTGACATTAACAGGTGGTGGGACTGCAGATATTCAGCAGTTACAGGCAGGAGTAAGGCAATGGTGTGTGGGAGTGGGGGTGGTGTGGAGAACAAATGCATTGCCCCCTAACAATTCTTATTCTGCCTCCTCATGAAATTTTCCTTCAGCCATCACATTTCAAGCATTGCAGGTGAACATTTAGAAAACCAGAGACATAGCTGTGATAGTTGGTCTGCTTCCTCAGATACATATGGGTGAACTATTACAACTTCTTTAAATAAAGTTAGTTTCAAAGATACTACAAGATCCCTTGGAGCTTAGATATTCACTTTCATATAAGTGCATTAAAAAATTCTAAGTAGCTATTTCAGAACTGGAAAAGATTTTAAGACCTGGAGACCTAAATTACATACTGAGTGTTCAAGCAAGTGAAATAGCAGTTGGTTGCAAACACTCATTCAGAACAGAGGTCTGTAGAATCTCCTAGGTAAATATGTACAAGCACTTCAACAGAGAAATAATTTCAAAAACATTTTGAACTGCAAGGAGTAATATATTGCAACAACTATGAAGACCCAATTTACATGATCACTCAGTACAGAGTCTAAAATTAGATAACTGCATCTATGGTCTTACATCTGTATCTGCAAAATAAGTACATACCTACTGATATGACACAAGGTTATGGTTTGATAAGGATTTCAGACATAATGTAGTTATTTGACTTATTCACCCAAGATGGGACCTAAATGTACAATATGCATGAAAATTGTTAACATACATGGTAAAAGAGTTAAGACAGCATTGAACAAACAACCCAACTGAAACATTGTTTTAAAAATATTAATGTCAAAATAATTTTAAAAACATAAAACATGTTATTGTTGTGTGGCTTCAAGTCTTTTCTGACATATGGCAACCCTAAGGCACACCTATCATATGATTTTCTGGGGCTGAGAGTATATGACTCACCCAAAGCCATCCAATGGGTTTCCATGGCTTCCAAAGGTGTTCTGTGGAACTTGATGTCAACTTTTTTCAGTGTAACAAAACCCAGGGGCCACAAAACAGGTTTGGCTTCTGTCTTTTGTCACCCCATTCTTTCAACTGATGCTGGTTCATTTATCAGGCATGATGAACAATTGTACCTCTTATGGTACTGGTTGTCCTTGGATGCTGTCTTTTACCTTTTCACATAGAACTGGATGTTAGCGATCCACTTGTATGATAGAAAGTCAAGGGCTGACCTCAAGAATATCAAAAAATTATTCAGTACTCTTGAATCAGAGGGTTTAAGTTACAAGGAAGGGATTTCTACCAAGCATTTGGGAGAACTTTCTGACAGTACAAGCTGTTCAACAGTGGAACAGACTGCCTCAGAAAGTGTTGGAGTTTCCGTCATTAGTGGGCTTTAAGAAAAGGGTGGATGGTCACCAGTCAGGGATGCTGTAGCAGCAGATTGCCTGCATTATCCGGGGAAGGTTGCAGATGGTCTTTTGGGTGCTTGCAAACCTAGGGAGCCACTGTCCCTGACCCTGGTATTTAATGGGAAGGAGCAAGTTCACTTTCGCCCACCCATGTCTCATAATACAACTCCCATAAAATTTAATTGGTGCCCATTTTATCCATTATGTATATATCCCAGCATTTTTCAGGAACTCAGAGTAGGGCGTGAGGTGTCATCCCATGTCACCCTCACCACAAACTTTATATATTAGATTGGATTATATTTATATCCCTCCTTCCCTCCCTAGGGCCATTAACAGTAAGAACATTTAAATAAAATTAGAAGCACAGTTAAAACATAGAAACACAATTAAAATATCATTAAATAGATTTGCACTCAAACATTCAATTCATCAGCTTAAATGCCAAAGACCTGTTTGAATAATAGTATTTTTGTCTAGTGATAGAAGGACAGCGAAGCAAGTGACAGCCTACCCTTTCTTGGCAAGGAACTCCTTTGCCATTCATAAAATTGTCTCTTATGCCCCTACCAACCATGGTAGCAGCAATTTGATCACATGTCGTAACCACAAACGAGGACAAGGTACCAGAAAATGTAGGACATTACCAAATAAAAACTAAAGAGACCAATATACAGTAAATATAAATTCATGTTTTTTAGTCAAGCTCAACATGGAGGACATTTTGGAATTCCTCCTACATAGAAGGCTGAAATGTCAGACATGTTCTGGAAAAGAAGGACATCTGGTCACCCTGGGTAGCAGGAACACAACATCGTTCTCCAACGATTTTAAAAATCTAGACAGGCGCATTTTGGAGAATAGCCTTAAAGTCGGGAGAGTCATAACCGATGTAAAAGCTGGACTGTGAAAAATGTTGACAGGAACTGAATCAGCTCATCTGAAATGTGGTGCTGAAGGAACATTCTATGGAATCCATGGATTGCCAAAAAAAGACAAATAAACACTGCTTAGCTATGAGGGTGGAGCCAGCTTGTTTTCTGGTGCTCCAGAGACTAGGACACAGAGCAATGGATGCAAGCTACTGGAAAAGAGATTCCACCTCACCATTAGCAAAAAACAAAAAACAAAAAACAAAAACAAAACAAACAAACAAACAAACAAACAAAAAACCTTCCTGACATTAGGAGCTGTTTGATAGTGGAACATACTGCCTCAAAGTATGGTGGAGTCTCCTTCTTTGGAGGTTTTGAAACAGAGGCTGGATGGCCATCTGTTGGAGGTTCTTTGATTTTGTATTTCTGCATGGCAGGGGGATTGAACTGAATGTGTCTTGCAGTCTCTTCCCACTGTATGATTCTGTGTTTCTATCTGTAAGATTGGCGGGTTACACACTGCCATGAAACTACGCACAGAGCTCGTACTAGGGTTAGGGAGGCGCGGTGCTTCCGCACCTCCCTAACCCTAATAAGCGCTCTGCGCGTAAAAATGACAGCGGCCGTTCCAGACAGCCGCCGCCATGAGGACGTCACAGCCGCGCCGCCTCTACATGGGGCGGCGCAGACGTGACGTCCTTGCTCCACGCTAGGGCGCCTAGGGCGCCCTTAGCGCGAACCAGGAAGGAGCTCTGTTTCGGAGCTCCTTCCTGGTTTGCGGCGCCACTTTGCTTCGCTGGGCGCAGCCTTCAGATGGCTGCGCCCAGCGAAGCAAGGGAGAAAGGGGCCAAGCAGCCCCTTTCTCCCCCTCCCTGCCGCCGCGGGGTGTCCTTGGGGCTTGAAGCCCCAAGGACACCCCTTTTCAGGCTGCGGGGAAGCGGCATTTTGTCGCTTCCCCGCAGCCTGGAAAGCAGCGGATCTGGGCCTCAGCGGCTGCCGTTCTGGCCACTGAGGCCCCAATACACCGGGGAAAGGGGCGGGTACAGCCCACCCCAAATAGGCAGTCTGTAACCCGCCATTGTATCCCTTCAATCAAACCTGCAAGAACTCTAAGATCTTTAGGGGAAGGCTTTCTCTCAGTCCTCCACCATCATTGGATCATTTAGTGAGGACACAGGAGAGCCCTTCTTGGTGGCTGCTCCCACCTTCTGGAACACCCTTCCATGGATAGCTAGGCTGCCCTCCTTCCTGCTTTCCTTTCACCAGAAGGTCAAACCCTTTTTGTTTCAGCAGGCTTTTAATATTGAATTCTCTCAGGGAGGCCCCACTGTCAGAGAAAGGCGGCATATAAATCAAATCAAATTGTATGGGCCTGAGAGCAAACCAGATTTGAGCTCTCACTAGAAGCCAGTATGACTAACCTGAGCCTGGCCTCTTTTGGACATTTCATGAGAGGATGCAACTCACTGGAAAAGATTATAATGCTTAGTAAAGTGGGAGGCAGTAGGAAAGGAGGATGGACACATTACAGGTGGATTGATGGAGTCAAGGAAGCCACAGCCCTGGGTTTGCAAGACCTGAGCAGAAGAGTTGATAACTGGGACTCTTGGAAGTCTTTCATTGATAAGATCAACTTAAATTGAAGTTGACTTAATGGCAAATATTAACAGTGCAACTTGTCTCTTAAGTCATCTGTGTGAACAATTCTTATGGCAACAGCATTGTTTTTCTTGATTTTATTTCCCCCATTGTTTGTCTTACCCCCCCCCCCTTTCTCTCCCATCTAATTGTTGGTGAAAATTCTTGATATTTAACCTTCCACTCTCTTCCAGCAGTAAGATCCCTTTACCTCCTGTCCTGCCATCAGTCTCCATGGAGAACGATTGGTTTCTGTCCTCTTCATAACAGCGTTTTATGAATGTAGGTGCAATGAATCAAATCTTTCCCAGAACAAGCATTCTCTTTCTGTCACACAATGCACAATTATGTGTTCAATCTGTGTACACTGGCTTCCATTTATCATGGGATCAGCATTTTACTGCCATTTTAGATTTCATGGAGAGTGAGCAAAAATGCCAGTTAAACAATGATTCTAATTTCGGTCAAGCAATTGTTCTCCGTCTATATGTAACGAGCCATATGAGTGCTAGTTATTCTACAACTGATTCCTATTATGTTGCTAAGGATGGGATCCAGCCAAAGTAAAGCAAACTTAAACCCTGCCCCACTTTGAGTGAAAATGTAAGCACCACCTGCTTAATTTCCCCAAATGAAACTGATTTATTAAAAAGTGTTAACTTTGCCTTGATCATATTATTTTAAACCTTGTGGGCAAATGCAAAATGGCATCCCTTGCTATGATGTATTCAAATTAGGGCCAAAACCTGTGATCTGTAGGTGGCTGAAAATAACTCTAGCTGCACTCTTTGTGAGAGTATTCATTTTTGGTATCCCCATTTTATTCAGTGCTGCTCCTCCCCCCCCCCCCCCCCACCTTATCTGCTGTTTTTCAGTGTTGCTGAAAATCCAGATGGTTACTTCTCCCTGGATGTGTCACATGCATAATCCCAACAACAACAACAAAATAACACTGGGATGTAATGAACATCCAAATAGAATAAATGCACCCTAGACATTTAAAGTTGAGATATGCCTATTTACCCAGTAATAATCAAATATAAGCTAACTGTAGCAACATTCTTACAATTTTAGTATTACAATAGTCCTTCCACATTCACTGGATTTAAGGGTGAAGGATCCCTGTGAATGTGGGGAAAAGACAAATAAAAAAACACTATTCTTTTTTCCAGAGAGAACACCTCTCTAGGAATCTCCAGATCCTCCAGTGCAACTCTGTGGTCAATATCTGTGAGAAGCTAGCCAGAGAATCATGCTGGGAGATCTACCAAATGCCTAGAGAAATGTTTTCTCTAGGAACCTCTAAGTCAGTGGTTCTGAACCTTTGGCTCTCCTAATGTTTTGGACTCCAACTCCCAGAAGTCCCAACCAGCTTGCCTAAATGATCAGGAATTCTAGGAGCTGAAGTCTAAAATGCCTGGAGGACCCAGGGTTGAGAACCACTGCTCTAGATTCTTCAGTGCAACTCTATGATTAACTTCCTACAGAGTTGTGCTGAAGGACCTAGAAATTCCTAGAGAGAACATATTAATAAAAACTACAAAAAAAATCAAATCTGCAGAAGTCAAAGCCATAAATGTGGAGGGTCACATGTATTAAGTCAAAAAACAGCCATGCAAACACAGTGAAAGCCAATATTGATTACCATAATGTCATATAACATTACAGTGTCACAATACTTGTACTCTGGTGAGTCCTCAGTCACAATATGGTTGTTTTTGACTTAATAATACTAAAATTGTAAGAATGTTGTTATAGACGCTGTACAGACCGGCAGCCTGCACACGTACTAGGATTGCCTCGGGGGCATCCTTTCCAGATGCCCCGCAACCATATTAAGTTGTAATGGCGGCACCCTTTCTACATGGCCGCCGCCATTACGACGTCATGGCTGTGCCGCCTCCAAATGGAGCGGTGTGGACATGATGTCTTGGCGCCACTGAAGGGCACTTCTGGTGCCGGAAGGAGCTCCGAAACGGAGCTCCTTCCTTTGTTTGTGTCACTGGCGCAGCCTTTAAATGGCTGCGCCAGCGACACAAAGGAGAAAGAGGCCGAGCGGCCCCTTTCTCTTGTTCCCCACATCTGTCGGGGTGTCCTTGGGGCTTGAAGCCCCAAGGGCACCCCTTTCCAGGCCGCGGGGAAGCGGCCTTTTGCCGCTTCCCCACAGCCTGGAAAAGCGGTGGATCAGGGCCTCAGGGCTGCCACTGTGGCAGCTGAGGCCCTGATCCATCGGGGAAAGGGGCAGGTGCAGGTCGCCCCAAAGAGTGGTCTGTACACTGCCATAGCTAGCTTATATTTGATGATTACTGGGTAAATAGGTATACAGTTGGGTAAACAGGTGTAGCTCAACTTTATATGCATAATCCCAGATAATCAGTGTTTGAGTTTATATGCACAATCTCAGCTAATCAGCAATCATATCGTGAACCAGGTGGCCAATCAGATTTAAACCTTTGATGATATCACTCAGATCAAAGTTAGTTGAGTGTAAGGGTGGTGCTTCCAACCAATCAGGGTCACAAGGGCAATTCCATCTAACCAGGGATTACTCATTGAAACCAGGCTGGCATCACTGATGGCAAATGGAGCTGAGATTCTCCAAGAAAGGAAAAATGATTTAACAACATTTTTTTACCTAGCATTGTTGGAAAAAATAGCAAGGGGGGCTTTTTTTTTTTGGCAGGACCATAAATGTTCCCAAAGTACCGTGAACAGTTTCCGTTCAGCTGTAATTAACATACATATAGCAAATGCTGGCATCTTTTAAAGTTGCCAATTACAGTTAAGACTGGAATTTATTTTTAAAAATTAGAGTCTATTTTTTAAAGAGTCAAAACGTCACAATGCTTTTCTTTGCTAGTTAATCTGATTATCTTTTTTATTTCTTTGTCATTCACTTTCTTCAGGCCATATAAACACCTTGCATTTATATATTTCAAAAAGCATAAATCAGTTGTATTACTAAAAACAAAACAAAAAAGCAAAAAAAATTACAAAACACACATCTCAACTTGACACATGTACTAAATTCCCATTAATGAAAACGTCAGCTCAGCATGCCACTTCCAGGAGCAGGGGGGGGAATGGCTTCTTAAATATGCCTTCCAAACTATATCATAGTCAACTCTTTCCAGGCTTCCAAACTAAACCGTTGCTACTCAAAACAAATCCTCATGAGAAAATAAGTCAGTTGTATTCCTTTCCCACTTTTCCTACTTGTAGCCTTAAACAGAAACAGACTTGAAAAAAGAAAGCTATAATTGTGTTTAACCCTCCAGCACTACATTGGAAGCTTTTAGTCCCTTCAATGAATTGCAAATTATTATTATTATTATTATTATTATTATTATTATTATTATTATTATAAATGGCTTGGGCCCGGGATACCTAACGGACCGTCTCTCCCCGTACATTCCGCCTCGCACCCTCAGAACGTCTGGGCAGCAACTACTGAAGGTGCCTGGGGCCAGATTAGTCTCCACCTCGCGGAGGACCTTTTCCATAGCTGCCCCAGCCCTTTGGAATAAGCTGCCCACTGAGCTCCGCTCATCTACCACCCTGGCCCAATTTAGGAAGGACCTCAAAACCTTCCTATTCCAGCAGGCATTCCCCGAATAAATATCCTGTGGGCCTCCCTCCTCTTCCGTGGCCATGAGGTTGGGCTATAGGGGCTTTTTTTATTTTTCATATGTTATTGTGTTATGGGTTTTTTAACTTTTTATTGTATTTCTATGTATTTTAATCCTATTGTTAGCCGCCCTGATCCCTGGAAGGGCGGGATAAAAATAAAAATTTTATTATTATTATTATTATTTATTTATTATTATTATTATTATTATTATTATTATTATTATTATTATTATTTCTTACCCACCTCTCATCAAAGCTTGAGGCATGGTACAACATAGATTAAAACAGAATATATAACTTAACATATAAAACCATTTAAACACATAGGTAAAAACGTATACGTTGTACATTTAAGATTAGGACAACCATTACATATTAAAATAATCCAGGGATTAATTAAAAATGTACCAATTTAAAATTCATAGTTTAAAATTCATAGTTTTAAAATTTAAAATGTATAGTTTAACATTGACCAGGTAGTCCTGCCAGAAGAAATAGGCCTTTAATACTGTTTTAAATTCAGACAGCATGTTTAGCTGTCAAATCTCTCCAAGCAGGTAGTTCCACAGTCTAGGGGTGGCCAATGTAAAGGTCCTCTGGATTGCAGTTGCCAGTCTAGCTGGTTGAAGTAAATGTCCCCCAAAGGACCTGAGCGTAGAGAGCAGATCATGTAGGAGAAGGTGATCCCTTAGGTAACTTGGACCCAAACCATGTAGGGCTTTGTACTTTGCCCAGAAATTAACTGTCAGCCAGTGGATTGATCATACTAATGTATACAGTAATATGTTCATTGCTGAATGTACCAGTGACCAATCTGGCTACCATATTTTGAACTAATTAGAATTTCTGAACTTGGTACAAAGGTAGGCCAATGTACAGCAAGTTTAGAGTTTACCAGAGCATGTACTACCATCTTTAGATCTTCCAGTTCTAGAAGGGGCACAGCTGGCGTATCAGCCGAAGCTGATAATAAGCACGCTTAACCATCACATCTATCTGAGTTGACGTTGGAGAGATAGATCCAGGAGCACTCCCAAGCTGTGAACACAGTCTTTCAGGGAGAGTGTAACCCCATCCAGGACTGAGCGACCTCAACTGAACTCCAACTCCAGGGTAGGTTCCTTGATAGTAAGCACTTTTGCCTTGTCTGGAGTATGTTTCAATTGGTTTTTCTTTATCCAGCCCATTACCCACAATGTAAGTCATTGCATGACATTGTCATCTGCACAGTAGTAAACAATGGTTGGAATAATCTTAGTGAGTTATGCATGTCATTATGCAATGCCTTTTCCCTGGCTGTAGAATGGACATCACCACACTCCATATCCTGTCCCCTACATGTGGCAATTGTCACATGGTTTCCCATGTAGACACCAGACCCTCCATTTGCTTTACATTTTGTAAGATGGTTGCTTCATGTGACAAGCAAACACATCCTGTGGCCTGAATTTTCTTTGATGAAATTCAGTGATAATTCTAAACATGTACATCCTGAAACTGTTGCTGTTTCTGGTGAAACCTTTCAAATTCTCTTGAAATCTCCTTCCTTCCTTCCTTCCTTCCAACAATTAGCAGTACACACTCCCTGTTCTATGTTGTAAGTTTCCTTGGGTCATATGTGAGGTAAAACATGGGAAATAAATTAAAGAAATAAGTAATAAGTATGACATTTTAGCCACCCAGAAGTCCTAGAATATAGAAATATGTAGTGATCGCCTGTTTTGGATTATATTTCAACAGTCATATTAGTCTTAAGCAAAAACATATCTAAACTATAGATGTAATAGCAACTTTTCAGATGAACTAATTTTAATACTATTTAAACTTTCCCCAGATGCGTAAGTGAAATAGCTGGCAGCGTGCAATACTTCTCAGTTGTAAGGATCAGCTAGCCTAGGTTTCACACTGGCAGAATGTGTTGATTTGGTGCGTGGGCGTGTGTCCCACCTTTACTTTTAAGTACAGTGATCTGCCAGTGGAGGTAGAGTAACAGTGGGGAATTGTAGCAGGTTTGGTACATAGTATTTGCATCACATTTACTATGCAGCTGTGACCTTTTCCAATTGGTTATTTCCACTTTAGGCAATTACCAGCTGATTTTGCAGAGCTTGGGGGGAAAGATGACTATTTCCCCCCCAGTATCTACCCCTCCTGGATACCTCTATAATTTCTTTTTAATCAAAATTGAGATATTCACCCCATTTTAGGTGTGGAGATTCAGGGATGTGCTTTAGCATGTCTTGTGGGACTCTGGGGGCTGCAAAAAAGCATCTTAGCAAAAACATTCAGTTCACAGGCTGCAGTTTTTCCACCTCTGAAGTAGGGAATGATGTTGTCAGAATCACCTCTATGAGTCAGCTCATTTCTGCTGTCCGTGTACTTTGTTCTCCACAGTCCTATAGGAATTTCCAAAATCTAGGCAGTCATAGGACTTTATCACATGGGGAAAATCAGGGATTTAAACAGTTTCCTGGGAAAGTCATGTAATCATGGCTAAGATTTTCATATGACATCACGATTAGAGAGAACTTATCCCAGGAATAACCAGGAATGCTCCAGCAACAAGTCATTCACAGGGAAATCTTAGCTGTGAC
>NC_056526.1:12709426-12758620 GCF_019175285.1 Sceloporus undulatus | reverse complement strand
CACGTTACTGTCCTGGGAAAATGCCTGTTTAAACCACTGTTTTTCCCCCATGTGATAGTCTCCATAGTTACAGACCCCTTAGTGTTGTAACCAGAAATACAAACCATAGGGCTTGATCCACATCAACAAACAAGTTCTAGAAGTTTTTGCCTTCACTTAGGTCAGGTAGAGCTGATTGATCTTATTTGCCCATGCAAGATCAAGACATTCTAAACTATTTCTCATAACAGCAAGGATCACTCATGGTGAAATATGGTTGCTGAAAAATCCATCCCTTTTTACCTCACCCTTTCCTAGCTACTGTAAAAATGTCACCTGAACTCAGAGGAAATAGAGAAACATGAAGGGGATGACAGATGGTGTTATTTTGTCTGCTGATTAAAAAAAGAATCCCAATATTTGCCCTGGGAGCCCTAGAAGGGAGTTCCACAACATGGAACCAACCACTGAGAAGATTTTCTCCCATGTTTGCACCAAACATGATGGTGTTGACAGAAAAATCCCTTTTCCACAGACCTTAAAACTCTTAAAACTTGGCTGAAGCAGCAGGTACATAGCTTGGGAGTGTTCCTAGCTCCATCTTTGTAACTGGAGGCCCAAGTGGACTTTGTGGCATGGAGTGCTTTGTGCTCCAGCAACAAGTCATTCACAGGGAAATCTTAGCCGTGATCACGTTACTGTCCTGGGAAAATGCCTGTTTAAACCACTGTTTTTCCCCCATGTGATAGTCTCCATAGCTTCAGCTAGTGTGCCAGTGATGGCTTTTCCTGGACAGATAAACTAGCCACAGTAATCCGTGCACTGGTAACCTTCAAGACTTTAGACTACAGTAATGGTCTCTCCATGGGGCTACCAGTGAGGTAGACTCAGGAGATGCAGCTAGTGCAAAATGTACCTATGAGACTGCTGACTGGAGTACCATTTCGAGATTTTAACTGCTTTTATATGATGTTTTAACCTAATGTACTTCTGATTGTATTTTATATTGTAAATCCTGTGCTGTATAGTTGCTTTGATTTTGTAAACTGCTTTGATCCCAGGAAAAGCGGTATAGAAATAAAGATTTTTATTATTATTATTATTATTATTATTATTGAGAGAGCACATCATGCTAGTTATAAAAGAATTGGACTAGCTGTTAAAGCATTTCTGGTCTGAATTCAAGAAGCTTGTGTTGACATTTAAAGCCCTAAACCCCTTGGAGCCTTGATACTTCAGGGAATGCTTCTCCCCATATGTGCCTGCTTGAGGATTAAGATCTGCTGGGGGAGACCCTCTTCCATGTCCAACCAGTGAGATCAATATACTGTACTGGGACATGGGACCAGGCCTTCTCAGCTGTGGCACCTCAATTGTGGAATGCTCTCCCCAGAGGCCCACTGCCACGCACATTTATGTCATTGAGGCACCAAGTTATAACTTAGCTATTCATCAAAACCTTCAGGTCTCATTTATTCATCCCAAAGCCAGTGTACATAGTTTTAAAAATCTTTAAATATGTTTTTAAACTTCTTTCTTAATTTTAATATGTTCTAGTAAATATAATTATCTTATTGTTTTAAATTGTGTAATTTGCTTTAATGCTTCTTGTAAGCTGCTCTGAGATCTTTGGGTTGTTAGTCTCACTGAAACTGAAGGGCTGACAATGGGTTTGTGGTTCTTTGGTCTGTTTTGTTCTATATTTAATCTATTTTGTTTAAGTAATTTCAGTGCCACCACTCCCAGAACTGGTGCCAAAGGGAGCCCCAACAGATACCATTCTGAGGCCCCAACTGCTATAATCTGGTCTTGCTTGATGGTATACCCTACTGTAAACACAGTGCTGTTATCCTTGATGGAGAATTCAGCAGTTTGGGACAGATGCTCAAGGCAAATTAAATCAAAATAGCAACAAACAAACAAAACATTATGATAGAAACTTTAAACACAATTAAACAAGCTATTATATCAAAACAGTATTGATTTTAGGTCAGAGTGTGGGAAGAAGGTTGGAATATCAATCAATCAATCAATCAATTGGAGATAATGGTCTTTCAGATAGTCTGAAGCTATTGATTTTTATATCATTACTCTTGATAGTTACAGCTAGTCAATGAACTTCAGACTTTCCCAACCAATTCACCACATGTTTCAATCTTCATCTTCCATCAGCTCTCAACAAGTATGGTCAATGACCATGGATGCTGGGAATTATCTAAAATATCTAGAGGGTGCAAAGTTGGAAAAGATGGAAGATACCATACTGAGGAGAATGTACTAATTGACCAAGCTTTCAGCCTAGGTCATCTCATAGCTGGAATCTTGGCATAAGCAGCCTTTTGTTTTTGTTAACTTCATCCTATGAGTGAGAGATCTCCATGTTACCTTCTTGCAAACTCACAGATATGGCTTTCTTGATTGAGTCAATCCATCCATAATGTGGTCTTCTTTACCTACTGCTTACAACTTTACCAAGCATTATTGGCTTTGCTAATGATATGTACAAACTTTTTCTGGGTTTTTCAGGCTATGTGGTCATGTTCTAGAAGAATTTCTTCCTGACATTTCGCCAGCATCTGTGGCTGGCATCTTCAGAGAAAGATATGTACAAAGTATGACAGTCTCATCTTGGCTTATATGGATAGGTCAGACTTGAAATGCTCTTAGGGCACATTTATTTGCCTTTATGGGAATCCATGGTAGCCATGGAATCTTCCTCCAGCATCATATTTCAGATGAGTTGATTCTTGTCCTATCAGCTTTCCTATAAACACCACTGTATCAAGTCTCTTTATCCTAACCCTGAAGTGATTCAGTAAATTACTACTTCAGAGCACTTTTCTATTTCTCTAAATAAATTGCTTTCAATGATTTTTTTGCTAATATTTATTTAGTTATTTATTTAAACATTTATATCTTGCCCTATGTTATAGGACCACAGGGTGGCATACAAACAGATCAGTTTAACCAGTTTTAGCAGTGTAAATCAGTAAAAAGAAATTAAATGAATTAAAATTGTATCAATCATTTTGACAAGTTAAAGCAAAACAGTTAAAACCAATTTGAACATTTAAAGCAATTTAATACCATCGTGTATGTGCAGATCTGGGCTGCAAAGGCTTTAATAAAGAATAGCACGTTTTTATTTGGCACCAATCAAACTTCTAAAGGAAGGTTATTCCATAACTGGGGTGCCACAACAATCTTTTTAATACCTGATAATACTGAGATCCATGGTAAGTCCCAAGTAAGTGTGGCTAGGAAAGCAGCCTTTGGCCTGTTACAGACTGCCAAAATAAAGCTGCTTCAGGTCTCTTTGGAGGTATGCTATTTAAATGATGCATGCATCCTAAGAATCTGGAAGCTGCACCAAAGCTGCACTCCAGTGCTTACGAATGGAGTGTGGCTTTGGTGCGACATCCGGACTCTTAGGACCCATGCATCATTTAAATAGCATACCTCCAAAGAGACCCAAAGCAGCTTTATTTTGGCAGTCTGTAACAGGCCATAGTTTCACTATACAAGGCTTAGCCTGAAATACTCTCTGTATTTTATTCTGAATAAACACATATAGGATTCCACTATTTAAACGTTAATTGAAATTCTTTGCACATCTGATGTGTTGTTCTTTGGATATTATGTTGATTGTTTTGTCCATTTTTTTCCAGTTGGCATCAATTTGTCTATGTGTGTGCTGTACATCGATATTTGTCCAGTAATAACTAATAACTGCAATGGTGAATCTCAGAGTCATGTGCTAAATGTATCTTTCCAATTGAATTCTGCCCTTTCCCCCCAAAAAGACCTTTGTAAGTATTTTCCTTCCCTCTTCAGCATAAACAGAATAGCATACATTTTAACTTCCATTTCAATCCATCCTGTTTTCTTCACTATGGGTGCATATGCACTTCAGAATTAAAGCAGTTTCACACCACTTTAATTGCCCTGGCTCAATGCTGTGGAGTACTAAATAGTTTTGCAAGCTATTTAGTGTTCTCTGTCAAGCGCTCTGGTGTTACAACAAACTACAAATTCCAGGATTCCATAGCATTGAGGCATGGCAGTTAATGCAATGTCAAACGTCATTAGTTCTTCAGCGCAGATGCAGCCTATGTCCCCACCTAGACACACTGTAATTAATCTTAGTAATGGTTTAAGGAATCAAGTCATCTTCATAGTGTGGTTGTTTGTTTCCATAAATCAATCTTCCCTAACTAATCTCTCTGCAGATGCATTGGGGTTAACCATCATGATGGCTGGAGATAATGTTCAATCTATTTGGAGAATAGTTGGATAAAGCTGACCTAGATTACATTTAAGATTTACCACAGCTTTGGGTTCAGTTATAACAATAAATTACAGTTACAGTGGGCCCTTGGTACCTGCTGGGGTTTGGTTTCAGGACCTTCTGTGGATAACAAAATCCATGGATGCTTTCAGTCCATTATATACAATGATGTAGTAAAATGGTGTCCAGCATATAAAATGGCAAAATTGCTCTTTGCGGTTTTTTAAAAAATATATTTTTAAGCCATGGGTGGTGGAATTCGTGGATGAAGAAACGGTGAATATGGCAGGCCAACTGTAATTGAAAATGGAAGTAAACAATTCCAATCTCTGCCTCATGGGTCACAATACAGAACTACAGGGGAGCACACAGTTCCAAGGCTCATGCACATGGTGCTATACAATGGTTTAGTATTACATCCATGCCAGATCTCTAATGACCCATCAAAGGAGAGGAAAAAGTGAAAATAATGTGTTTTATCAAAGAACCCAGGCTGACCCAGATAGCTGCTCTGGGTCTTTAGTAAGTGTACAAGAATGGAAATGCTGAGTAGGTGCAGCCTTTTTCATTCCTGTATAGTAAAATGCACCTGCTCAGTATCCTTTTGCAGAAATACAGGAGCCCTATAATTCTTTTCATCTAGTCACCATAGGTCAACCCCAGATTGAGTCGTGACCTAGCAAGCAAGATGTATAACACCACCTATATGTTGTTGTGTGCCTCCAAGTCCTTTCTGACTTACAACAGTCCTAAAGCAAACTTTTCATAGGATTTTATTTGGAAAAAAATGTTCAGAGGGGGGTTTACCATTGCCTATCTCTGAGGCTGTTACTTGCCCAAAGTTACCCAATGGGTTTCCATGACTGAGAGGGGATTTGAATCCTGTTCTCCAGAATCATAGTCCAGCTCATAAACCACTGTATCATGAAATCAGTGTTTGCTTTCCCTGCCTGTGGTTTTAAATAGAATGGGATAGCAAACACCAGAAAAATCAGAGTGTATGCTCAGTGGACCACATTTGACGGTGACTTGAAAGTTGTCCAAACCTCCCTTGAGATTCAGATGTTTGGGATGTACAGACAATGGACACATGGATTGGAAGGGACAAATCCCACAAATTGTTTGCTCTGCTAATCTTCATTTGTGGTTCTGGCATAAGTATATGCCAGAACTTTAAAAAAAAAGTACAATTTTGGGCTCTAATCTCCCCCAACCCAGTTATGTGTCTGAATTACAAATCCTGTATCCTGATGGCATATCTGCTCATGTACAAGTTATGTGTCCATAGGATCTTTTTAGACCTTCCAATAAACGTATAGAGGTTGGTCATATGGGCATGATCTGTACTCCTCATATCTGAATAAGAGTTTAGTTAAATGTCCAAATCCATTCTAAGCCTCCCAACTGTATTTTAGTGTCCTTTTTCGCATCTTGTGGAGAAGTTGTAAATAACTTGCATTATCAAAAATCAGCTCTAAATATGTGTGAAACTATATATTTCTTCCAAGTGCACCTTTAGTGCTTGAATTTTCAGTAATGGGACATTTATCAAAAAACAATAATTAAAATGTTTAAATATATTTGGCATGCAAATATTGCCTTTTTAGAAAACATTTCTGTTCATGAACGAACTTGGCTTTTGTTTGCAAGCATACTGTCTGCCTATTGCTATGGTGTGTGTATGTGTGCCAAAGAGAGGTGACATGCAAACACTGACCTGGTCAAACAGTTGCAGGGTCAGAACATTAGCTCTTTTTGTGCCTAAACCCCAACTGTAGAGACAAAGGGAAAAGAGGAAGGAAGGAAAGAAAGAAATAGAAAGTATTCGGACAACAATAAAATGAAAATAAAGACACAAAGAGATACAAATTATGTAGTTTTAATTTTTTTGAGGCATGTTCTTTCTGAGCCATAGAGGAAAATCCAGGTTTCCACAAGCTGGTGTCTTCCAGATGTGTCGGATGACAACTCTCACCAGCAGGAAACAATGGGAGTTGTTGTCCAACTTACACGAAAGATGCCAGGTTAGGGAATACTGGAGTCTGGGCCAGATCCATTTTGAACATGCTTCTTTGAAGAGATGAGGTTTTTTTCCCCATAAAAATCTCTGCAGTAAATCTCATGCAGTGCTTTGTCACATGGAGAATAGGAAGTTTTCCCTTTATGTGTGTACACACATATTCCTCTCACCCTTGTCACTGGGATCAGACACCTTGTTTGATGCAACTTTGTGTGTGTGTTGGTTATCTAATTAAGCTAAGTTATCTAATGTGGACAACCTCTCTGCCTGACCTGGTTATGCTTGCTTCGAGGTGATGTAGTAAAAACCACCTTGGTGCAGATGCCTCTGTGTGTGTGTGTGTGTGTGTGTGTGTGTGTGTGTGTACTAGGACATTAAACACAGGCACTGCACTGCCTCAGTCCCCTTGAGGGTTCCTATTTGCATTATGTTGCATGTTATGTCGGGGGTGGTGGTCATCCCTGGCATCCTGTGTCAAGAGCCATTACCTGATTACCTTCTTGCTCTGCCGAATTGTTGTATGAATTACTGCAAGCAGCTATGGAGGCCAGGATGTGCAAGGCACCACCTCCGTCAGAACTGCCTTGTTATCTTGGCCAGACTTGGCCTAGCCAAGGAAGGAAACAGACCCCACAGGCTGCTGGAAAGAGAGACCGAGGCTGAACTGAACCATCATCTACAACTTGAAAGATGGGGGTTGCCTGTGTGTCTGGACCGGGGATTATTCCTCATGCACATAGTCACCCTGTGTGTAACAACTCTCCATTCCACAAAGTCCAGTTATTCTGATAAAAGTTGGGAGCGAAGGGAACTTCTTTTTAACAAATCGGGGGATTGGGAGGGTATGCTAAGAATCATCCCCCCCCCACTCCTGTTGTTTGTGGCGATGGTGGTGTTGGTGTTGCCAGGCTGCTTCATAGCACTTTGTGGGCAATGCAGTGAAACCGACAGAGTGAGTGACAAGTTGTTTACAGGTTTCCTTGAAGGGGCCTCTGGTATATTTCAATCTGTCAAAGTTGCTTTTCTTTCCTCCGAACAATGCTTGATTGTTGTGTTGGGTGGCTTTTTCCCCCTTCTTTCCCCTGCACAGAGTGAAAGGTTTTTGGTGGTGTTTTTCCCCAAAATGAAGTCCGAGTTGGAGAGAGGGAATGCAACACACACATGTGAATCTGTCTGTCTGCTTTTCTGTCTACCTAGAACTGAGACTCGGGGATTCTTATATATGCAAATGTCATGGAAGAAATGGTTCTTAGGTGTTCCTATCTTTTCCCCCACCCTTTCTTTGCAACTTCTCTGAAGGAGTTGCTAAGTGCCAGCTGTCTTAACCAGGCAACCCCTTGTTTAAATTCCTCTTGGCCTCTCCCTCCATCCTCCCTTTCACCCCACTGAGCTTCACCTATACAAAGAGGAAATGTCGGATATTTATCAGAGAAGAGCAGTTTAGAGAATATTTGTCAGGGCCCTCCTTTTTAAAAAACTAAAACTAAAATTGTGCACAAGCACACCTGCGAGTTCGCTCCCTCTTTGCACTAACAGATATATAGATGTTAAATATAGCTGCATGTTAAATATAATATGTGTCCCTCTTTCTGGAAGTGTTTCCCTCCCTCCTGCATCCTACAGTTAGAAGTTAAGATTATGATGAAGGGCTGACTTGCATTAGTGGAATTTGATCAATCTAGCAAAAAGAAGAGATGTTGCGGTGTTTGTACAACTTTGTGCAAACTCTTTGACGTTCGCACCCACCCACAAACACTCTCTCTTTTGTACGATTTTACTTGCTCAAAAATCAAGCAAACTGGAGTGTGTGCCACATTAGAAAAATTAATTTGGAGGCACATGTGTATATATTTTGTGTCTCTATACAGAAGGGATATAAGGAAAAGACAGGTCTGGGTGTACCTTTGTCCGATAAACCTGAGCATTCTAGGAGGAGAGGAGGTTTGATTCCAGATGGGAAAACCACATAGTGCTTCAATAAATCCTATTTATTCTACATTTGTGACCAAATGGGTTGGTGCAAAGCTGTGTATTTTCCCTGTTTTCTTCACTGCCTCCCTGTCCTGAGTATGGTTTTGGCAAATGAGACGAAGGCTTAGATTTATTTTGAATGATTGATCTTTAAAAAAACAACAACCAAGAAATGAAAACCAAACCAATACTCAGTGTATACACACACACACACACACACACACACCAAGATTTGGTGCAAATCTGTATATTTTCTCTGTTTTCTTCACTGCCACCCTGTCTTGAGTATGGTTTTGCCAAATGAGTGGGGGCTTGATTTATTTTCAACCAACCAACCAAGAAACAAAAACCAAACCATTACTCCTTCTCTGTCTCTCTCTACACACACACACACACACACACACACACACACCAAGAAACAAAAACCAAACCAATACTCATTGTGTGTGTATGTGTGTGTGTATATATATATACATATAACCAAGATATAAAAACCAAACTAATACTCATTATATATGTGTGTGTACTCATTATGTGTGTGTATATATATATATATATATAAAACCAAGAAAAAAACCAAACCTATACTCATTACACACACATATATACAAGAAACAAAAACCAAACCAATACTCACTCTCTCTCTCTCTCTCTCTCTCTATATATATATATATATATATATATATATATATATATGAGAAATGAAGCTGCTATCTATGCTCAGCTCCATTGGGGGAGAGGGGTTTCAACCTGCCCCTTAGCCTGTCTGAGCCTTCAGGAGGAGTGGGAGAGGGAAAGAGGAGTGTGTGTGTGTTGTTGTGGTGATGATGATGGTGATGGTGATGATGATGCTTGGAGGGGGGAGGGGGAGGGAGGCTGAAAGAAGCTGCCTTTGCCAGGCTTGCTTCTTTTGGAGGAGGGGGGGCTTGCAAAGGCCCCCTGAGGTTTTCTTTTGGGGGGGGGGTCTGTGGGTGGCGCAGGGGACAGCCAGGTGGCGCAGCGGGGGGGGGGCTTGCGAAGCCCTCTTCCCTCCAGCTAAAGTGCGCTGCCCCTTTAAGAGCCTGGTCAAGGAGTCCTAGCTCTGAGAGAGAGAGAGAGAGAAAGAGGAGGAGGAGGAGAAAGAGAGAGAAAATCAATCGGTTTAGGAGGTTTGGCTCCACTTGACAGGTTCAGTTGGAGGCGATCTTCGGTGGCGACGGTGACAAAGGGGGATCCCCAAACTGTCCTCTCTTTCTTCTTCTTCTTCTTCTTCTTCTTCTCCTACATACATACATAGAAATATTATTATTATTATTTTTCCTCCAGCATGTTAACTGACCCTGATTTACCCCAGGAGTTTGAAAGGTGAGTCCAGGGAGCTTTTTATATATATATATTGCATTTGATCTGATGCTGGGGATTTTGCTTTGCCAAGGCATGGTCTGTGGTTGCATTTCGAGCTGTTGTCTTTTGGGAGGGGGGGTGTCTTGGGCTTCAGTGTTTCGCTTTTATCTATAGATATATTTCCCAGCCTGCTGCCACGATGTTTCCAAAGTGTGCAACTTTTCCTTCTGTATAATCTTTCCAAATAAACAAACAAATCAGACAGGAAAGGAAAATCTTTGGCAATATATATAGAGAGAGAGATAAAGAAAGAAAGAAGGCAAGCCCTACCTAAGCCCTTGAGCTCCCTTTCCCCTCCCTAGATGTCAGATTTGTGACTGATCTCTTGCTTTTGGTTACAAATGTTCCAATGTTGCCTCTCCCCTCCCATCCTTACAAAACTCCCAAAGTCCTGTAACCTACTTCCAGAGGAGATGCTTGATCGGATTCACATTGGGAATTTGCACATCATCCCAGCTCTCTCTACCTCTTACAGCAACAACAACCCCATTTTTCCCACTCCTAATTTCTTTTTTTCTCTTTCCTCCCATCCCTCCTTGCCTTAATCTGCTCCATACTAAGCAGAGAGAGAGAGAGAGAGAGAGAGAGAGATCTGAAGGCAGATTCTTCAATTTCTTCTCCTCCTTCTCCTCCTTCCTCCTTTCCTCTCTTTTGCAAAAGAAGGGTTTCTTTTGAAAAAGCAAAAAAAAAAAAAGGACCCAGAAGCGCTTCCTCTAGAATGAATGGGAAAGCAGGCGGTGGCTTTCAAACTTTCAGACTCAGCCTTCCAGAAAGGAGGGAAGGGGAAAAAGAAAAAGGAAGCAAAAAGAGAAAGAAAAGTTTATAGAAAGCGCATCCGCAGGGGCTTTGGGGGGGGCTGCAGAGCTTGACAGGGGGCTTCTTTGGGATCTAAGTTGATGCCAGCCCTTGAACAGGGAATTTAGTAGTAGTAGTAGTAGTAGTAGTAACAATAATAATAATAGAGGAGAGGGGTGAGAGGGAGAGAAAGTACTCTTCTTGGGAAGCAAAAGGGACCCTCTTCCTTCTGTGCTGAGCAGCAGGAACTTTTTGGGACTGGGAATTAATGCTAGTCCTTCAACAGGAAATAATAATGATAATCATAATCATGATGATGGGAGAAGGGGAATAAGGAGAGAAGAAGTACTCTTCTTGAGATGTAAAAGTGACCCTTTTTCTTTTGAGTTGAGCAGCAGGAACTTTTTTGGACTGTGAGTTAATGCCACTCCTTGAACAGGAAATAATAATAATAATAATAATAATAATAATAATAACGATGATGATAATGATAATGATTATGATGATGGGAGGAGGGGAATAGGGAGCAAGAAAGTACTCTTCTTGGGATGTAAAAGTGACCCTCTTCCTTCTGAGCTGAGCACTAGGAACTTTTTTAGGACTGTGAATTAATGCCAATCCATGAACAGGAAATAATAATAATGATAATAATGATAATAATAAATGATGGGAGGAGGGGGATAGAAGGAGAGAAAGTACTCCTCAAGGGAAGTAAAAGTGACACTCTTCCTTCTGAGCTGAACAGCAGGAACTTTTTTGGGCTTGCCTGTCAACAACTGGCCTTTGGATGTATGACTTCTTTGGCTGCCCCTCTCCTTCCTCCCCCCCCCCCCTCATGGCTCTGCAGCACCCTTGCCAAAGTTAAGGTCTTGCAGAGCCCCTCTCTGGTGGGCTTTTGTGAATGAAAGGAAACTGCACAAGTAGCAGGGGAGAGGGATCTTTGAACACAGTTTGGAAGCTCTAGAAACAAACTGTCTAGGAAATAAGCTGGGTACTAGTAACTCCCATCTCCCAAACTATGTTTGAAGATTCCTCTCTGCTACAGATGCAATTTCCTTCAGAAAGCCAGGATACTTCCTTTCCAGCTGCATGCATCCCACCTTCTATATTTTTCATATGCACACATACACATATTGGCAAATATCTGATAAATGACTTGAATGGGGAAGTTAGACTTTGCATTTCTAGGGGAGTTGTTTGAAAGCAAGCAAGTTTCAAAAGACCAGGGGTGCCTGCTTCTTGGCTCCCCAAGTTTCACGAAACCTACCTTCTGCAGAACCATTTGGTTACATCTGACTGTGCGATGCAAGCTAGGTGATAGACCAGCTGGTAAAAAATATGCCAAGTCAAGCTGTTCAGCGTTCGGGCGGCTGAATTTGATAGTAAAAGGCGCAAGGGGGAAATATGTTTCAAGCATCTTAGGAAGGCAAGGGTGGTGCATGGATTGGGTAAAAGAATGCACAGATCAATGCACAACAAACTAATAGTAGTGTTGTGTATGTGTGTATATACATCTAAATGTACAGCTGTATGTCCTTATTAGTATCAAATTTAATTCAATTCAGCAAGAAGGTTTTTGTCTTAACTAAGATACAAAAACTCCTCAACCGAAAACACCTTGGACTGGAAGTCTTTCCAAGGTTTTATTTGCTCCAATTAATTTCTCCCCTTTGTTTTAAATCACTGACATTTCCCACCCAGCTTCCATATCACAATAATATGGGATCAATAGTTAAGTCCCAGTATACTATGTGATCACCAGATTCTTCTCAAATAAATAGCCAGACAGCTAAAAGTCTTCTGTTGCAATGGAAAGGGAATAATACATATAAATGTAAAATCAGGTGTGTTGTGTTAAAGAAAACACAATAACAACAACTTTCCCTGTGAGCTGGCTAGGTGAAATTGACACTTTCTGTCTTAGAAGTGAACTCCTTAGTCTCTATGTATTGTTTTAAGACAAGAGGTTTCATTTTCATTCTGAAACAAAGTTTTGACTGATAAAGAAACTAGATCAGTTTCTTTTTAAATCCCTTAATGTGCTGTATGCTCAGAGTTTTATCTTTTTACAAATATATAAGAAAAAGAAGAAGAGTTAGCTGAATAATCCCTATGTGTCTGGCTTTCACAGACATGTGGCTATCAAGGAATAGTTAGGAATGATTAAATGGTAGTGAGGGGGAGGGCAACCTTATCCTCTAATACTTTTTTATTTAGCATTTTCCATCTGTGGTTTTAGTTGGTAATACAAACCAATATCTCTGTTAATCATTACCATTTGTTTACATTCTCTGTGTTTTACTGTAGTTACTAACCACACATACATGGAGAACTGTACAGGTTGTGGAGATTGCTTACATCAGAACATGTACAAGCCACATGAAAATCCATGAGGCATAGCTAGGTAGGGGATGTTGTAGTTTGCTCTTCTATATAAATTTATGTGTTTGCTTGTGTGTGTACATGTGTGTGCATTTCAATACAATTATAGGGCTTTACCACCTGTCACACCCCAGCTAGACTTATAAATGTGTACAAGGCCTATTAAAATTATATATATTAGACTGCCCAGTCGACTACACAGTGACATAGATTTATATTCCAAATAATTTTTAACATAGTTTCATTTCTTACTCATCAACTTGTTCTCAAATCCTCTGCAGGAAAAGATGTGTCTCATTGCCTTTTCAGTCACTTTGCTTTATTCTAAAACTTTTGGAACTACAGTTTAGTCAAGAAAAGCTGATGGCTTTGTAAGAGATGAACCGACACAGCTTTTGTTTTGGTCTGTGTGCATTATTTCTTCCCCATCCTGGCTTTTAACTTTGGCAGTACAGAAGCTGGAATGAAAGCTGTCCACATTAATATCTGCTAGAGTCTGTGAGTTAGTATCTACAGTTTGTTGAATCAAACTGAGGACAGGTTTAGCATGTTGAGATAAATTATGGTAGGTTTAAATAGACAAAAAGCTCAACAGTTGAAAGTTGGGGTTCAATACTTCGTAATTAAAATTACTGAAAAATTTGAGCTAGGAAAAGCTTTTTCTTTATCCAGAATTGGATAAAGATATACTGTTTATGATGGTCAGAATTCACGCTAGGAAGATCTTCAAAACAAGGATTTAGGCTACATTTCTAAATATTCTTGCCAGAATGTGAGCTTTACTGGACCTAGTGGGGCTCCTTCCCTGAAATGCACTGGACTATATTTTTAATTTTTTCCCCATTCCACAATTGTGGCAAAGCATATATTAGCAAGACTGCAGAAAGCAAAAGCCAAGGTAAAGCTGTTTACCCAAATTGTCAGTAGAAGAGACCTGTAACTCCGACAGCACAACTTCAGTGTAAAATGTACAAGAACAATTGAAAGCTTGCAAACAATTGGCACAAACTTTGAATATATCTCTAAAATCTTGTAAACGAGAGGGAAAAAAAGATAAAAGAGCTGCTTGTCAATGCCCATGTTGTGGAGATGTTTCTGAACCTAAAATAATGAGTGCAACGTTCACATGATTTCTCTGCAAACCCACAGGCTACATGTAGTCTTCAGAACACAATGCTGGGACCTGGGTTCATGTGACTTCAAGGTGAAGGGTATGATTCCAATAGTAAAGTACAGAGGAACAAGGACAGAGATGAATGAGACAAAAGTTAATATTTTGGATGTCTTGATCAAAGCTATAAGGGGATCTTAGATTAACAGTAGACATCGAAGACTTGAGGTGTTTGCTTTTTAAATCTTAGATGGGACAGCAACAATAAAATATTATGTGTTGGTTTTGTAATTCCAGCCTCCCATTTCATTTGTTTTGGGGTTCTTCCAACACTACCAAATGACAGAATGATTTTTCCTATATTGCAATTTTGTGTTAGTTGAAATTTTCTGGTAAGAAAAAGAGAGGAACTCAGCTTTCTCTTCCCCCACGCCTCATGGTTGTTGTCGATTTGGAAAAACTGACACCCTTCTGTCAGCGGGCCAGATTATAATGATTTGCCATAACACTCTTCCAAAGCACTTTAGTATTTATCCTTATCCTGACACCCTTTAGATGTGTTGGACTACAGCTCTCAACTTCCCCAGATAGCATGCTGGCTTGGAATGATGGGCTTTGGAGCTTCACTTCATCTAGAGGGTGCAGGTTTAGGGAAAGCAGTACCACAAGGAGTTTCCTCTCCCCCAACAAGGCAAAGTATGCAATGATGCTAACACTTAGTACTTGATGTCATTTAATTTCCATGCTTGCACCTCTCTTGCGTTTTCCTGTTTGTTAGACCAGACACTGATTTGTACCCATGACCTGAGAATAGCTACAAACATCAATTTTGGCTAAACATAAATTGGCCCGTGGATGCCTCCTTGTGCTATGGCAGAAAGAATAACGTGCTTTCAGTGTGTTTGTTTGACAGTGCTTTTGATGTGATTTGTACACTTTTTATTAAAGTGGGAAACATTTTGGCTATAACTCCGGCAATAGTTCCCCCTCACACTTGTAGCCTGCAGATACGAATGAACATTTCAGTAGATTTGTTCATTGCTAGAATAATGTAGCAGCGCTGAAACTATTCTAAGAAGGAGCTAAGAAGTGGAAGGAGCCTTGCGCACTCGTGCCAAATGTAGAATTTAACAGGTCCAGATTTCAGGAGGCGACCTTATCCCTAATACTCCAGGGGTTAATTTGAGAGTGACAGCGAAGAGGGCTGGGGGACCATTTGACTCTCCCCCTCCCAGTCCCCCTTGACATGCGACTCTAAAATGTTTGCTTGCGAGTACAGTTTGTACAGTCTGCTATCTTGGAGAGCCGAGAAAACGTATTTCCCTTTCTCCCTGTTGTCCAGAGACATTAAGCATAATGAATGCATGAGGTATTTACTGCTTCTTAGGGAGCTTTTAACTAGCAGCTATATCTGTGTCAGAGCCTTATTAAAAATGTGACAACCTGTCTTGTTGTTTTAGCCATGGTTCTTTTTGATAGGGATTGAATAAGTTTTTTCATGGTGCCCCAGGAAATGTATATTTTACTTTTGAGCAACCACTTTGTATTTAGCTAGGCAATATGCATATACATACCAGCTAATGAAAAAAGGTGAATAATAGATAGAAAGGGATCACTCTTGGTGATTTTTGTATGAGTGCTTTTGAATCTTATTGCATTTCTTCTCCCCTCTCAAACAAACAAAAACAACATTTTTCTGTGGAAGTTAAGTAAGAATGAGATTTGCTTGTCTCCTTTTCTGTTAAGATCTCCTTAGTAATAATTTTGCCGCAACTGTAGAACTTGGAAGGAACTTGTGCCCCAGACAGAGCCCACTTTAACACACCATACCTTTTGATTATGTTATAATTACAGGAAAATCTTCCTAATGCTTGTACTAATTCTACATTGTGGCTAAGGCTTATGTTTTCAAAAAGAAATGCATTTCATATACGCGTTTGCAAACATCCCTGTATTTCTAATATTCAGAATAAGGATAAATTGGCATATATTGAAAAAATATTATTGCAAAGGTGAGTAAAGTCAGTTTGGAGCAATTATTTAAATTGAGGAACTTCGTTAACGCCCCCCCCCCCAACCCCACAAATGTGCTCTTTAATTAACATTGTCTAAATTAGCTTCTCTTGTAACACTTCAAATTAAGTAGAGCAGGCTGTAGTAAAGTAATACAATGAACAGTGATTTTCTCTGTGTGCATGCTAAGTATGATTTTTTTAAAAGGTTCCTCTCGAATATTTGCTGCGAGGTTTGGGTGAAATGTTTTGTTTCTTAAAGGCAATTAGATCTGTCCAGGGTTCAATTTTAGCTCAATTTGTATCTATTCCTTTGCCAAATCTGCCTGTTGCAAAGTCCGTTTTGTGAGTCTTGCTTCTCCTTTAGAGACCATTCAATGTCTAATCCATGTCAACCACTAGGGGGGTGTTTGAGAAGAGAGTAGCGAGTACCTTCCATCCTGCAAATAACTAACTCACCTCAACCATACACTATTGCTAACCTTTGCCAAGTTGAGACTCTCCTGTCATTGGAAAAAATAGTGTCCAAGCCAGCATACCTCTGTAGCAAAACAAATCTATTTATAGAGGAATAGATGAGAGACAAGAGCCAATTCTGTAAATTGCTAATGTTTTAGCATTGCAAAACGCATGCTAAAAGTAAAGTCCACAAAGAAGGGGAATGTGGAGCAATTGCACAGAAGTGTATTTTTCTTTTGGGACCAGTAGATGAACACATAATGAAATGGACCAAACTCTGACTGCTCCAGGCTCTGAAGCGTAATCTGTTGCGATATGGGTGCAAAACCTGACATCAATTTTTGTCCATTTGTTTATTTTCTTGTGTGCCTGATATTTCTGGCTACCATGTCCTTTGGCCTTCATACTTGTTAACTAATTTGTTGGAGTGGGTGTGCATAATTATAAATGTGAAAAGCATGGCACGAGTGCATTGCATTAGCAGAGACTAGTAATTTTAAATGTTGAAAATCAGCATTGCACCTGCATAAGACAGAGAGACTGAGAGCATTGATCAGTATCCCAACCTGATAGTGCACTGGGTAGCTTAAGCTGACAGGGAATTGCACCTGCTTATACAAACTCTTGTATCTTCCACCTCAGTCATTGCTTTATTAAACAACCTAGGTCCCATCATGACAGAAGCAGAAAGTTCACTTGATTTTTAAAATAGTTTTTATAAACACTCTGTTGCTCTATTTATCATTTATGGGATATTTTAAGGACAAAAAAACCCAACAACCCACAGTAGTGTTGTTGAGAGTAAAGCAAACAAAAATAATATATTCGTAAGTAGTTGAAAACTGTAACAGTACTGTTGAATATAAATTTATGGCTATGTTCCTTGTAAAACAATCCACGAAATGCAAAGATAAAGACATGCAAAATAAATTTAGGGGAATGTGAGGATTGGCAGACTGATATTTTAATAACTGTTATGAAATCCCTGTGTCCCACCTAAAGCTACTACTGTTTCCCAGCAGTATTAAATGGGCCACGTATTAAGAACCACAATACAACATGTGGATTGCAAGAATGAATATAACTATTCCATGACTTTCCTTATTTATTTATTTTAAATTTACTCAAGAAAATCATAAGTCACTTTTGAGGATCAAGTCACAGCATCACAAAGCAAAATGCACAAGATGAATGAAACAAAAAACAAAAAATACTGACACAGTGTATTTTAAAGTGGGTTCCTCCTCGCCAAAAAAAAGGCTTTCATCAGTTATTGCATACCAAAGGGCAACTTAAAAGGTATCACAGAGCCATTTACAAATTATTTGTAATATCCAAATTTAAAGACAGACATAATGGAACACTTTTATTGCTCCTAAACTTCAATTAAAAAAATAGATACATTCTTAATTATCCCACTTACCTTATAATCCTTCGGTCATAAACTTTGGCTGGATCATTCCATGAGTTCTAATGACTTACATTTCATATTATTTATCTTCATTTATATCATGTTCAAAAAGATCACAAGACCTTGTTGATTTGATTCATTCTTTAGATAATAGTTTAGCTATGTTCTTAAAAATAGTTTGTTAAAGATCTCCGTGTTTTAAATATCAGTATCATAAATGCAAATAGACATGATATAATCTTTAGTACATTCCATGCCCCACCTCTCAAGCCATTCTTCTTTGCTTGAAACACTTTGTGAATACCATTGTCTGTCTTTGGAGCTACAATTATATGAAATGGTACAGTCTCTCTCTCTCTCTCTCTCTCTCTCTCTCTCTCTCTCTCTTCGCGTTTTTTTTAAGGGACTAGTATTTCAAGTAATTTAAGAGGAAGGTCAAAGGATTAAGTGGCAGTCTTGGACCCAAGGATTTCTCAATTATGTTAACAAGCAAACCCCAAAAGTTTCTAGTAGTATTTCTGAAGTGCTACCACAGACGTATAAAATCTAATTAGAAAAGGTTATTATTAAGTACTAAGTATATAGAGGTGTACTGTGATACAGATGGCCTTACGGTGGACCAAAATGTTTCTAGTATAGAGTATAATTGAATCATCCCCAATATTTCACATTGATTCTGTGTTATGAAGCACCTTTGAGCCAAGCTTCCGTACCTTCAGACAGTGACAGTCCTTTCGTCAGTATAGTAGCACAAATTCATGATGTTGTTAATAGTGTGAAGTCTTGGTTTGGCTCTCAGCATCGCTGTACTGTGGATAACTGCTCCTTATTTATTTGATGGAATGGTTAATTATGGGATCAAGTTTATTTTCATAGATCTTTTAGCCATGAAGAGTAATAGTGCCAGGTGCTGATGTTTGTTGTAATTGATCTATTGGAATCCTCTTTGCTTTCAACTCCTATCCCCCCACCCCAGAAAAATACATACTGTATCTTGATACAAATAATATCAAATCTATATACATTCTTCATTCTTTTCTTGAATCCACAAGATATGTCAGGCTTTAAATGTGTACATATATGTATTCCGTTTATGCATTGTTGTTATCCATCTTTTTGTTTTAATATGTTTTAACTCTCAGTATTGTTGTGAAATGTTGCAAACCGCTATAGATTATTACTACATTCCTTCTATTGCTGGCTAGTAGTTTATCTTGTAATTTGTAGTAAAGCATCTGCAACAGAGTGATGCTTGCTTACCTCACGTTAAACCTCAAAATTTTGAGATAGCGTATGGTTTGTTTAAGATAATAAAGCTTCTCTGTGTTCATCTGAATGACAGGTAGCTTGATTTACACAGTTCAAATGAGTGGATGTTCTTTTAAAAATACAGTCTAATGTAGTGGGTAGACTCTCTGATTTAGGACTGGGAGTTGGTTTCCTTTGAAATCTCTGTCAAAAGATTAATTTTTTAGTCTTTTAGCTAAATTGCTCTTTTTTAGATAAAATGTATAAGACCATGACACCAGGGATGGGCACGCTTTTTTGTTTCCAGACAGTGTCAGTTTTGCATGTTCTAGCCATAATTTCTATCCACTTCTATATTAATCTGTGGTTTTATTTTTTTAAAATCCCCATTTTGTATGTGTGTTAATATTTTCTGTCAAAATACATGTTTAAATATTCATTTTGATACTTCTCAATTCTTCAGAACTGTGTCATACAATGTTTGAAAAAGTGAAAAATCTTGGATAACTATGGTGCAAGTAGCACCTTCACCAGAAAAGCTATGACTAGTTGAAGAGGAGCAGATTGTGTCCTTTATTTATTTATTGAATTTATATCTTGTCTTTCTCACAAAATGGGATGCAAAGTGGCATTTGACTGCGTAACTTGCAAAGTTTCAAGTTCTCAGTCATTCTTACATGATAGCCAGTGGTTTGGATTGCTTTAAGAAAAGAGATCAGGCAAATTCTTGGTGGGTATAGGTCCATCATTACCGAATTGCTGTGATAGTTCAATGGGACTTTTGGAAGTATGTGAGCCTCTTAATGTCAGGGAATCTAAAGAAGGGCTGTCTTCACAATCTCTTTGACTACTGTTGGCAATACAAATGTTGGACTAGATTGACCATCAGTCTCATCTGTTAGGACTTTTCTTATGTTCTTTGTACATTTACAGCATGAGATAGAATGCTAGCTAATCTTACTGAGATGTCAGTCGATAGCAGTTTTAAGCAGTTGAATTCGATGGGACTTTAGGTGGATTTTCTAGGCTGTATGATCTCTAATAGAATGACATCCTTGTTTAAAAGTGGAACTTGGAAGCATAATGCAGAATGTTGGAGATTTTTGTGTTCTCCCTCCAACCAGTTCAGCACTTTGTGTGTTTGCATGTGTCAAGGTAGACAGGGAAAGGACAAGGACATTTTGTGCTATATGGCTAGTGCAAGCAGCCTCTCTCACCATAGGACAGCACAGATACACCTACTGGCAAACTGGAGCTAATTTTCAGTGGCACAAAAGGAGCACGGCTACACAAAAAGTTTTCTGACTTCATGACAGTGATATGGTGTGCAATAAGTAGATTTTTTTTTAAAAAAAAGACACTCTGTGACAGTGTTAAACCAAAGTGTCTTGTTTATTAACTGTTTATTAACTGTTGCAGACAATTCTTACCTCCACCTTATTCCTTTCTACAGTTGATAATTCCGAAATTTACCATAGTTGATAAAGAAAGGAACTTTTTTTTTAACTAGGGCAAAGCTAAGGAGAAATAAAGTACTCTGTTTCCAGTTGTTTTTATGTGCTTTTACTCACCGTTCGATTTCAGCATTAAAAAAAACAATTTTCCGAAGATAGGCAATTTTATGCATTTAATATTTTGTTGCAGTACCTATTTTTAAACAGTGGTAGAACAGTTGTCTTGTATGCAGAAGATCCCAGTCCCCAGCACCTTCTTATAAAGCAGGAAATATTTTTCTTGGGACCTCGGAGAACTGTTCCCACTCCAATATTAAGCAAAGTGGACCAGTGAAAGGAACTGGCATCAAGGAGCATCATATGTTCCTCTAAGGAGTGTAGTTATGGACATTACCTACTCTAGTTTGCTGCAATCTCCCCTAATTCCAGCTCCAACTGCTTTTATCTCTGACTATTACCTGTGTTAGCTGGGGCTGAGGGAATCTCTATATGAAAAAAATAATCTGGTGGTTGCAAAATTGGGGAAGGCTTATGTACTCAGACTGGCAGCTGTTCATCTGGGTCTAAGATGGAGACAGGGTTTTTTTATATCAGCATCATCCTTTAAACTGGAGATGCTAGGGAATCACACCTGAAACCTGGTGGATTTGGCACATAGAGACTACAGCCTTTGAGTCTGAGAAGAAAGGGTGCATGCACTGGATTTTCTCTTCAGTTTTTTAAAATGTGATCCGCATGTAGCCCTTTCATTTTAGGATAAAGAAGATTTATCTAGTTTAACTACTTTGAGATGTGTGCATTGATGAAATGAACTTTTCCTTTATCAGGAGTGCCCAGAAGGGGTGCTGTACAGTAACGGTGCGATTAAATTTCTATTTGCTACCACTTTCCAAGGCCGTTAGCACAGATTTAAAAAGTATAAATGATACCTTCAGTTAAACCCAGACACACACGTATTTACATTTTAAGATTACCCTACACCTGCTTCAGCAAGAAAGTGTGATGGTGCTTTTGGAAGATGTACAGATTCAAGTTTTGGCTCAAGATGTTCTTGCAAGCAACTTGGAAATGTGAGAATCCCCCCCCCCTTTTTGCAACATTCTGGCTTTTAAACAAGCAGCACCTGGGGTAGAGTTAATGCTTTGAAATGTCTCTAGTTCATCCCCTAGTGTTTCCAGGTAAATCTCTCTGTCTGGAACTTTGGAGATGTGATATAAATCATTGTATAAGATGAACTACATGGACCAATGGTTTGGACCAGAGTTTGAAAATATTACCTTTTGGGCCAGCAGTGCACAGAATTCCCCAGCCCCTGTTGACTTAGAGGAGGTTGTAGGAGCTGTAGTAAAAAAATAATTCCCAGCTATGGTCTGGCTTATTACAAGACAGCTCTATAGGTTCAGCTTCTACAAAGGCATATTTGTGAGCCAGAGCTTAGAAGAGTTATTTCTTGAACTACGATGCCTGATTAATATATGGGATATCCTGGAGGGAGCTAGAATTAAGGGCCAGCAGATTCAGATAGGGAAGTGAAGAATATTCATGGGTTTTGCTGTTTTTCATGAAAAAAGGGTGACTGGGAACATCCTGTTGAAAAATTATCAGCTGCTTTGAGATCCTTTGCCCCTGGGGTGAAGGGAAAGGACTGGATTATTTTTTTCACCTTTGGTTATTTTTTCTGCAAAAAAAATTTCAGTTTTTTTTTTGTTGTTGCTGAAAAGTGTATTTTGTACAAAGACCTCCCCCCCCCGAAAACCTCATTGTTGATGGCGTTATCATTATGACATCTATTCATATCCTATCTTTTTCCCCAGTGTGGTACTTGAGGTAGCTGACATATATAGTTTTAAAAGATCACAGCATACAAAAGTTAAAAATGCAATTAAACAGCCAGAAAATTAAAAAGCATGGCAGGTGTGTTGGACTGGATGGCCCTTGTGGTCTCTTCCAGCTCTACAATTCTATGATTCTATAAATTAGCAACAACAGAAAATTGTTCAGCATGTTATACCTGTTACTCCATGAGTATTGGCTCTCAGAGTCTATCAGAATAAAAAAGGGGTTACTTGCTTGAGGAAAGACAGTAAGGAGCATACCAATCCAGCTTCTCTGGGAAGGGAATTCCAGAGCCTAGGAGAAGGCACTGTGAAGGCCCTTTTCTGTGTTCCACCAAATGTTGTCGGTGGGATAGAGAGCACACACCCTCATGCACACACACACACACATGCACACACACACACAATTTCCACAATGTTTTCATTAAAATTCTCCAGATAGAAAAAAAATAATCAAAGAAGGAGGAAAACCTTTCTTTCTTTCTTTCTTAAATGTTCTTATATGAGAGAACAAAATAAGATTTAAATCTCTAGACCACATCCAGGTCTATAACGCAGAACAGTCTTGAAAGATGGAAGTATCATCCTGCTCATATAGATACTGCTCTCCCCGTAGTTGCACAGCAGGGAAAAGTCACAATGTGGATGAGTTCGTTTTGCAGCAATATAGATCATTAAATACATATGTATTTTATATTTTGTATGACAGAAGGTTTCTTTTTTCCTAATTATAAGACAAAGAGAATGAACATAATCTTTTTCTTACACTTGATCTTTTATAGGTAAAGACCCCCAGAATATTTTAAAGTAATTTTGCAATCCCAAAATCAGTTAAATTGCATTTCTCTGGCAACTTATGTTTCTGAAGTATACAGTATTTCCATAGGGTTTATCCTCAGGTCTGGATTTCAGTGCCAGGAAACTGCAACTTTAACCTTTTCATCACCAATGAAATATACTATTACTGCCATAATACTAATACGGTGCCATCCACAGATGCTTTCCCAGGCTCATGCTGTTTCTGTGATAGAAGCCTTTATCTATTTAAAAAACTGATGCTTTGAACAAACATCATAGGGACATTAAAATGTTTTGTCCATTCAATAGTTTCATCCAACAAACCATCTAGGAATTGTTTTACTTCAACAAAGCACAAAAAGGTAGATAATCAATGAGAGAGAGAAATAAAAAAGTTGAATGGAAATATATTATATGTCATTGCTATTTATTTCTCAATCATTTGATAGCCTGTTTGACCAGATGGGACATTTCACACCTATTCAGGTGTTTAAAATAATAGGGTTCCTCCTCATCACATCCTTGAGAAGACAGAAAGGTTTGTGTGAGAGTGACAGTATGAATGTCAACAGCTTGGAAATTATTTTAAAGAGTAAATAATTCCAGTTACTTGTCGCAGTGGTTTAAAAGTAATTTATTTTGCTAATGTAGTGTTTAGAAAGTAACTCAGTGTGATTGCTAGCTTTTTGCTTTAAAGTAAAAAGAAGATATACTGCTTTCATTTTTGGGAAAGGAATGGAAAGGCTAATTGAGAAAAAAGAACTTGGAAAATTCCTGTTAAAAGGCTTCCAAAATGGTCATTTAGATATCCTTTAAAATAACTAGATACTTGTTACACCAGTAAAGTATCTTCATTCTCTTTCTTTATGATACTTTTCAAATAGCTTTTCATTATGGGCTTGTATTTCAGAGGAAGGATCTGGCAAATCCACTTTGAGTATTCCTTGCTTAAGAAAACCCTATGAAATTCATGGGATTGCCATGAGTTGACAGGTGACTTGAAGGCATGGATGCACACATATATATATACACACACACAAATACACACACAACTATAATACTTATTACTTCAGTGTGTGTGTGTGTGTGTGTGTGTGTGAAATATTCATCAGAGATTGAAAATGTTACTATTTTGGACTAAAATTCTGAGAGTCCCCATTGACACTAACCATGGTGCTAGGAAATTCTAGCAGTGTTTCCAGGCTCTGATTAATATTATTCACATAAACATAATCAGGGGGGCATATTTAGTCAAAGACTCACCAGGTTTACTGACAGGAGCCTTGTTTCTATAGTTCTGTTTGTCACAGAATGGAAGGAATTTATATATAGCTCCAGATACTGCTCCAGCTTGGCCCAAGGTGTTTCTACGCCTTCCTTTTCCTGCTTTTATATTATTATGTAACTCTAGGTATATTATATAATTTTGTGCAGCATTAAAATTTGTGTGGGTGTCAGATGGTGTACACAAGGAGAAGGCCAAAGCTCACTTATTATACATTTATAATGACTCTTACATATTCTGGACTTAATTTATTGTGCCACTGCTTTTAATTATTGTGAATCTTCAGGGTTTGGGTTCAAAAATACATTTATCCTTAGTCCAAATTTGTGCTGTTAGGAGACTGAGTTCAGCAGTTCAGTTCAAGAGTCAATGAAATGGTTTTGAATATTAAACTGTTTGCTTTCCTCCCATAGAAGCTAAAAGTTTAGACATGGATTTATCAACTGGTGCATTATCATCCAGCAAACTCAGACAAGTTTTGGGTCTTATTTTTCTGAGGATATTTTTTTTAAAAAAGGCTTCACATTTACATCTAGAGAAACTGAGGAACAAACTATTCAGTTTGCAGCTTTCAATGAAAAATCACATCTCCTGGCATCTAGCTCTCTGTCTTTTATCTTGTAGACTGCCCTTTGCCATATTCCCCATTTTAAGTTTCAAGAAACTGCAAATTACAGATTTCTAGCAGTAGTCCAATTACAATCTCTAAAGGTCTCGCTCTGGCAGGATGAAATATAATACTTAAATTACTTAAATATGTAAAGTAGGGGGCTTTGGAATATCATTAATAATGATAGGTTCAGGGATATTTACAGCCTCTGATACTTCTTTTTTCCACTCCCTGCTGCCTTGATGGAGGTGAAAATATAACCAATGATCAGAGCATGTGGCAAGTATGTTTCAACTTGAAGCAGCTGAGTAGCTAGCCTTCTTAAGCAGTATGCCTGACATGATAATGCTAAGGCCATTTTCAGAAACGGTGACCTGAATATCTGATTTCCAATTCCAGAAGTGAAAAATCACATATTTAGATAAATGGACAAAATACAGCAACAGGTTTCTGAATGTCATGGATCTGTAGAGGAAATGGGAGGTGAACCCCGGTGTGTTTAGAATATGCTCTTATGTGTGTTCCAATGAATTCACACACCCAGGAAAGCCGTATTTGTGATGCAATTCTATTATTAAAAATCAGAAGTCTGAAGAATGCACAGAGTAGGAACATTAGCTGTTTTGCTTCCTGGAACAACTTGAAAAAGAAAAGCGGGGGGGGGGGGGGGGGGGAAGGGGGGCCAAAAAAGAAGGGTACGTTAGATGCTCATAGTTCTATGTGAGAGCAATTTGTTTAAAGGGGAAATGCTCCTGAAATATTGAGGATGTTTGGACTCTACCCAGAACTGGTATTCTTATGTAATTTTTAGACAGCTTATTGGCACATTAGGCACATCTGCAATAAAATCAGCTTCCCCTGCCTTCACTGAAACCTGTATAAAAATGCAGGAGCAAATCCTCAATTTGAGTGTGGGTTGTCAACATGATTGACTTCACAACATGAGGCCAGTTCTCCACCAAATCTGACCTATCCCTGCCTAACATGGTTTTTAAAAATCTTACCTTTTGCTTTGGATCTTGCAGGAAAATTTGGACAAGCATCCTGTTGTGTTGCCCAGCAAGTTGTTCCCTCTAAAGTCACAGTGAGGTGCCCTGCCATGTATTTGACACTGGGCACCTTGTTTCTGACCTGAGAGAGCAGCTCATGCCAGAGGCAGTGCCAGGTGGCACAGTGGGATACATATGCATACAGCTGCCCAGCATTGTGATGGAGTATGGAGGCAATGGGGGCAATCCAGGGCAGAGACAGGGCCAGAATACTTTGGAGGCAGCCCAGAGTATTTTGACTGGTTTGGAGGAGACCCATGAAGGACTCCCTTTTCAGATGACAGCATATATTATGTGTAAGCCAGTGAGTTATATTAAATGATATAATACCTTCCTGAGCACAGCTGCTCTTGAATGTGGGATCTCCAACTAGGGCTAGGAAGGAATCTTAGACAGCCACCGCCAATCAAAATTGACAATACTGGGCTAGAATAGCCACTAGTTGGACTCAGAATGTCCAACAGCTTTCGATCTTCTTCTCCAGCTCTACCTTAATTCCAGTGCTCTAAAGTGCACTGTGGAAACGGGGCTGCTTCCAGTGCTAATCATATTTAGAGTAGCTCCTTTGCAATGAATAGGTCCTAACAGTTACAACTAAGTTCTGTTGATTCCACTGGGCAGGACTAATGCTTGATTTAGCCCAGGGTGCTTTCAAATGTTTTGTTGAAACCCAGATAAGGGGACCATTCAACCAGGGTGACTGGGTGTCTTGCTTTGCAGAAAGGTTATTTGAAAGTCAGGGGAAAGTGTTGATGGGTTCTCCACTCAAAATCCAATTTGAAGAGAAGAAAACATTAGAAAAGACAGTAGAGAGCTTGATGTTGCCCATTAACACTGTCCACATAGATAAGATAACCAGTAGGCATGACATTCACCAGGGGTATAGCCACACAACACAGTAATAGAAGTTTGAGATGCATTTCTTGACCTTGGTGCCATCCTACAGAATCCTGGGATTGCAGTTTGGTGAGATCCTTAGTATTCTCTGATAGAGAGTTCTAGGGCATTCTGCAGAACTACATCATCACAGACTATTAGAACAGAATTCAAAGCATCTTGCCAAACTTCAAATCACACGATTCTGTGGGATGGAGCCATAGCTGTTTAAGTGGTATCAAATTGCTATAGGTGTGCAGTGTTGATACACAATGTGGATAACTGCAGTTTTTGCTATTATGGTGAGATGTATTGTATTTCTGTTTATATTGCAGTTATCTGTTAATAAAAATCATATACAAGTTGTATGTACATCAACATACACACACACATATATATACATAAACACATCTCTTCTTTCTTCAGTTTTGGTGATACATTTCCTCCTTTTTTGGCCATGTGTAAACAGCTACTTTCAGCAATAAGGGTGATGAGAAAGAAAAATCTGACCCAGAATTTCCATTTTGAAGATAGACATCATTGTGTATACATTTTTGTGTTTGTAGGCATGTGTGTGTGGTTGAATCCATCTATTTTCTGATATTTTTCCCCAACCCGCAACCTTATAGGTACATTGGACTACAAATCCCATCATCCAAAGCCATCATAGTGTATGCCATGGTATTTGTAATGGTATTTGTAGTTCAAATCACTTGGTAGGCGACCGTTTGGAGAACATCTTCCTCTAACCTCATTTGCAGAAGGGAGGTAACTTCATATTACAGTACATGTGAGCTGGTTTAATGTCTACACTTGGAATTTCCTGCTTAGAAAAAAAAGCCATCTTACCATATTACCATTTTTTCCAATGAGTGTCTATACATTTCTGTTGTCACTACCATTTATTTTAAAGAGGTTTTTAATATACTCCATATCTTTCTTTAATCAAACTCTTCATTCTATCTTTCATTTTAATATACTTTGACTCTTAAGTAACATCACATGAGTCATACATGCTCAAATGCAACAGATAATGTTATTAAAAATTAAAACTGAATGAATTATCCACATTGTTAAAATATATATATATACACAAAAGACTTAGAACCACTTATTACAATACTACACTTTATTTTTCATGCTGACAACCAAATTTTTGATACAAGGTAAAATAATGTTTTGCCACTTGAAAAATCTCTTAAGATGGCTGGGAAGAGGGAAGTAAATGTAAGAGGGTATCAGTAAGGCATTGTGGTAGCATAGAAATGGACCACTGTGGTGGGTCTGAGTGTCAGATTTCTGAACCTTTAGAGGTGTGTAGCATCCCAAAAATGTCAAACAACCACAAAAACTGGAAGTGTCCAAAAGCTCTGTGCTCTATTTGATGGCTGTATCCTGAATATATCATATTTTTTAAAATGGAATTGCCACCCACTGATGTCTCCAAAAAGACAATTCAAATTTTTTTCTCCCTTAAAAATGTTTGACCTGGGAATCTGGAGGGTTTGAGGGCCATAAAAACAGCCAATGGAAGTACATGGGCCCTCCTTGAAACGCCACATTTTATCCACCCAGAGAATTGGAGTTGGTCTGAGGAGAACTAGGTTCAAAAGCCCAGTAGACCTTGAAGCACTTTGGAATGCATAGAGCACAGATGGACAAATGTGACACCACCGCCACCCCTGGAGTTGTTGGACTGCAATTACCATCGCATTTAACTGGCATAGGTAATGGTGAGAAAAACTGCAGCATTCGGATGACAACATCATTCTTTAAAGAATTAGACATGCATGGTGGGGATGGAGAAGAATATTGTAACTTCAAGGTACAGAGCAAGGAGTGGATCTGTAGATTACTACCAGATGGGTCTTTTTGCAGTCATGGCCTGCTTGTGGATTTCCATTGATGAGACAGAATGGTGGATTACATATAGATCTTTGGTTTTATCCAGGATGGCTGTTCTTATGTCTTGCGCCAGGCTGCATCTTGCATCTGTTACATGTTTTTCCATGTGGCAAATAGTTTTAACACAAGCCATAGACACACTGTTGTACCACTCTTAAACCATATATGAAGTAAAGCATAAAAATCACATGTTTTCAAACATGAGATGGGCCTACAGGGTCAGTCTGATTTGTAGGGATTTCCTATTTGACACTCAACATGACCTTCAATCACAATGTGTCTGAAGAAGGAATTATAATCCATGAAAGGTCATGCTAAAACAAATCTGTTAGTTTTAAAAGTGTCACAAGACTCCCCTTTCAACCTTCTTTTTATACTGAAATGGAGTAACATGGCAACTTATTTTAAAATTGCATTGATCACACTTTTCCTAAATGAGGCATTCCAAATACTTTCCCCAAGCCAAAGCAAAGGGGAAAGGCTACTGTTATTCTCTCTTCCTAAAACCTATAAGATCTTGGAAAGCTGAATTAATATAGTGATATGCTAAACCATCTAGGCCTGAATAGCTGTAGGATGTTGTTCTGGGTCTCATTAGATTTGTTCCTTAGAAGTAATTTTCCAAGCAGAGAGTTTCATAAACTCCTTTTTCATTATGTCCGTGAATGCTTGTGCATGTGTCAAGAGAACCCAAACGTGAGATTGCAGTCAAAGTCTCTGTTGAGCTTTCTTTCTTGAATCATAACTTGTATGGACATGTGATTCATTGTGTGGAACTAGTGTTGCTAACCTTTTCAATCCTCAGTCAATAAACAATACAGCCCTGTTGAAAGGTAGATACTGGCAAGCTACTGAAATACATGGTGAATGTCAGCATGGGAGAGCTACAGGAAAAGAGATTCCACTTTAACATTAGGAGGAACCTCGACATTAAGAGCTGTTCAACAGTGGAACACACTTCTTCAGAGAGTGGTGAAGTCTCTTTCTTTGGAGGTCTTTAAACAGAGGCTGGATGGCCATCTCTCAGGGATTCTTTGAGTGTGATTTCCTGCATGGCAGAGGGTTGGACTGGATGGCCCTTGTGGTTTCTTCCAACTCTATGATTCCATGAAATTGTTTTGAATTTTATTGAGATTTTAAATGTTTTATCTGTGAGCCACCCTGGGTCCCTCTGTGGAGAAAGGCAGCATATAAATTAAACAAACAAATAAATTAAACAGCACTTCCTAGCACATGTTCCTGAATGAACCAATTTCTTAGTTGAATGTTTGCTACAGAAAGGCATAGGTTTGCACATTCCCAATTCCATCTTTGGTATAGCTGTGATGCGTTCAAAAGCTTTTGTTTGCATTATAGGTTCACCACAGCTTGTCACAACATCACCTATTCGACCATCTCAGGGGAAGCTGAGGCCTTGGATGTCAATGAGGCAATGAGACAACTTTGGGTTTGAGTCCAAATTTCAAAGGAGCTATCTAGCCCTATTTTTGGAATAGGCTTCCAAAACTTTGATAACTTTTCAAAAAGGTGGCCCAAACTTCATAGTAAATCATCACCTCATTGGATCCATGAGCTTCCACTGGTTAATCTTAACTATAATTTGTTGAAATAAAGCAACATATAACCATAGTTTAAGAAGCAGACATGTTTCAACAAACCATACTTAAGATTAGCTACAATTTAGGGTTATGCCAAATGTAGTTAATCTAGAATGGAAGTGTCTGAGGCTCACAGCAGCTTATCTACATATAATGCTGAACCATGGTTTATTTATTTATTTTATTTCTTAGATGTGTATCCTGCCTTTCTCCCTGCGAACATGAGACTCAAGACAGTTTAGCATTACATGCTAACTGGGAAGATGGGTTTACTGAGGGAAGGAACTGTGGGACAACTACAGCTGCAGCAAACACAGTTGTTAGACAAAGCGTGAAGCATCTCTTGGTCACAATATTTGCAGTTTGTGTCTAACGTAAATATACTCAATTTTGTGTTCCCCTCATTGTGTCATTAAAGGAAAATGGCTATCCTGATTTAAAGTTGTATGTTTAGCTCAAATGGGAAAGTGTTAAAATTTCAGTATGTCTTTGGTCCATTAACTTTCAACCTGATCTAGCACGCTCCATAGTGCCTGGGCAACAGACACTGCTATACAACCTATTCCTAAGCAAACAGTGTTTTGTTTCCATAAACCATCTGGGGATGGTAAGGGCCACTTGCCTGGAGTAGTTTAATACACTTGGCCATTTTGAGACAGAGAACTAAGGAACATTTCTTCACTGCAGGAAAAAAATTTTTTGGAGGGGGAAGGAGACCGCCATCGAAGGAGGAAGAAAAATGAAATTTGGCTGTGATAGTTGTTTTCATTATTCAGCGGCAGAAAAACCATTGGCTATCTAAAGTTTTATGAAGAGACACACACATGTACACACGTACATTCCTCCCCTAAAGGTACCAACAAAAGTGATACCATTCATAAACCTGGACAGTGCTTTCTTTCATAGAGCTTCTATGAGCTCTTCAAGCTAAGGAGCAAGAAAATGGATGGAATCTATGCACACACACACACACACACACACACACACACACACACACACACATTGCAAAACAGGCATCTTGTATTCATTCAAGCAGCTTAAATTTTGGACTACAGTCACAGGGACTGAGAAAAGTATTTAGCATTTGAAGCTAAATGACAAATGTATTCATATATCCCATAAAACAGTCTCTTAACCTCCCCCAGGTAGATAATTCAGATAGAAAATAAATACTCACACATACAAAATCACAATTAGGCCAGTAATGCAATGCCACTCACCAGTACTGCGGCATATCTCCATGACCAGAGTGGGGTGAAGGCACAATTGTAGCTGAGGAGAGGAGCCATTGCCACATCAAACCTCCTTCCATATTTGCTAGAGGCCCAGGAACGTGATGATTCCTCCTTTTCCCTAGCTTGAGAACCCCCACCTCCACCCCAGATTGGCCATAGGAACGTGCTATAGTCTGATCATGCCTTGGAACCTTCCATCTCACAGCCATTAACTCATATTTTTGAAAGATAGAAGGTAGTTATCTATATGAAAGTGAGGCATGACCAGTAGAAAGGCCCATATCCAAGTGTTAGTCCTATCTAAAGAAGGCCTATTGATTCAGTGGTACTTATACATGTGTTGATTTATCAAGTCTGCATTGATTCAGTGAACGAACTCTAGCTAGGACCAATAACTGTAGTCAGGACAAGAATCCCAAAAAAGAGTATAGGTAGAAATCTTGATGATATCCATCAACACCTGGAGAGCAAAGTGCATAGAGACATAGATCAACAGCTCACAGCCTTCTCTATTATGGTGAAATGCATTATATTTCTATTTAAGTTCTGGATATAAATTAGTGACTGCAAACGTTGTGTGTGCGTGTGTTGTGAAATTACTCAGCCTTGCAGCACATGAAACCACCACCATGGTCACACTGGCTACCATAAAATGTTGTTTAGTTGTTGTTTCAAGTCAACCACTCATCTTCTACTGTTTGGGCATGATATCTTGTAGGTTTGAGCTTTGGTGGGCATGGTGCATTAGGCAGGGATCATGAAAGCCAGATAATTGTTGTGAAAATAATTTGAGTCTGTGCTGGAAGGGAAAAAAAGGCATCATTCTTGAGGCCCAAGACCAGTTTGTTTGTTCATTTCACTTATGTCCTGTCCTTCCTTTAGAGATCTCAAAGTGACTTTGAACTTGAGGTCCAAAATATACTGCAGAAATAATCCAGTTTGAGACTGCTTTAACTGCCCTGGCTCAGTACTATACAATTCTGTGCACTGTAGTTTTCTGAGCCATTTAGCCATCTCTGTCAGACTCTGTCAACTACAGTTCTCAGGATTCCCTAGACCCAAGCCAGCGCAGTTAAAGCGGTCCCATACTGGAATATTTCCGCAGTGTGTTTTGGACCTTAGTTAAACACATGGTCCCCATCCTGTCCTTGACTAGATCAGAACCTCTAACTAAGGTTTATCTTTTCTATAGGATCATGTAATAGGATTTCCCAGCCCAGTCATTGGATCTTAATTATATCCCTTAATAAAGTAGGCAATGTTTAGTATGACATTTATTGAGTTTTCTTCTTCTCGCAAAAAGCTGGTGAATTTAAATTTCTGGTTATTTTGCCATAGCTAGAGGCTACCATGTCAAGTTTAATGACTTGAATTTTGAAAATGCTGATGCCAGATAAATTGTGTTTCTGATGGAGCAAGTTGGGTTACCTAAAAGGGGAGCAGGTATAAGAGAGTTAGTTCATTCGTTGAACACTTTGCAGTGCCCTCCGATAGCAACTGAGCTGATATTACATAGCCAGTGTATTGGCAGAACAATTTTGCACGTTCCATATGATAAACTGAAGTTTTCTTCACAGCCAGGAAATAACAGCTGATTTGCCTGCCAGTAAAAATAAATGTGCAAAAATCAGCTGCGGTTTCTGAGGGTGAGAGGTCTGAAGTTGTAGAATCTGTTTCTCTTGAAAAGTAAATTTAAATTTTATTTGATCATATTATATTCTTGTAAACTTTTTCAGAGAGGAAGGGAAGCTTGACTGGTGTCAGCATTTTGCCCCTTTCCAAGAACTTATCTCCGTGCACTCTAGGCAATATTATTTGTACACTTGCTTTGTAAAGGCTTCCAGGATACTGTGGTTTGAGTAGAAGCACACACATGGCAGGTTAAACTAGAGAAGACTGCTTCTGATGGTGGTCAGAGTGGTGGAGCGATGAAGGGGAACATGGAAACATGGAGCAAAGGAGTTTAAAGTTGAGACAACCTGCCAATTGTCTCCTCTTTTTATTTTATTTTTTAATGGAAGGTTGAAAGTTCTAGCCAGTTATTTGATTACTGTACACTGCTAAATCTTAGTTGCTTAACACCACATGTGAAGTTGGAATAAATAGCCGTCACTCCCTCATACCATATACACACCCACCATGAAATGTCTAAATGCATCAGTCTCCTAAAACAGTCGTCTGCATTGTGTTGTTCAAACTCCATTTAAAACTGTATTTTATAGTTACCATTTGGGAAGAGGAGAAAAAGGGACAAGAGAATGAACAGAGAGATAGAGTGGGGTACAGTGCCAAAAAAAAAAAAAAAAAAGGTGTGGTGATGGTAGAGATGGTAAACAATTGTGTTCAGTCTTCCTTTTTTAAGCAAACTGACCTGATTTGCACTTCTCAAACTTGTATATGTATCAAAATACAGTTATCTTTTGGTTTTCACTCTTCTTTGAATTTTACATTAATGTTCCTGGCTCAAAAATACCTACCAATGTGTATGTAAAAATCTCTTGAGGCGTTTTAATATGAGTAGAAAAATACATTATGATAAAATACATAATTTTTTTCATTTTAGGGTAAAATGCATATACAAGTGTATATTCCATCAGAAAAAAAACTGGTGTGTGTGTGTGTGTGTGGGTGGGTTTAAAAATGCATATAGATGAAGAAATGAGCTAAAATGGACTTTTGAATGAACTCTTGTGAATCACAAGCGGGATACAGACTGCCCAAAAATGGTGGTCTCCCGCCGCCCTGATTTTCTCCGTGAGGGAGCCTCAGTGGACAAACCGCGCGGCTCCGTCGCAGAACAAAAAGAACCCGTAAAAAGCGGGTTCTTCTTGTGGTGCCTTTGTGATGCCACAAGGCACCAGTGGTGCAATTGTGGCATCAGAAAGGCACCAGGACATGCAGACGCTATGCGTCCATCGCGTCAAAATGGTGGTGCCCGTGTGTACAGGGCGCTGCCATTTTGACACCCCCGTCATGTGCTAGGGGCTGTTATGGATGCTATGTCCTCGGCCACCCCCTAGCACATGACGGGGCGGTGCAACGGCCCATTTAAATTGGGCCTAAGATGCCCTAGGTTTTTGATACTAGCTTAGAATGGGATTCAACATATTCATAAAAAATTACTCAGTTAATGACTGTTGGTTATGATAAGTTCATGCCATCATAACACCTTTAAATACCTGATGCTGGGTGGCAATAATTGATACTTATGGCCTTTGTATTCTACTTATGAGTTTCATGGAGATATCTGGTTGGCTGTTTCAAGATCAGAGGCCTGTTGGATAGTAGCAAAGCAACATGCTTTGTGTTCGAAGATGGTTATTGTAGGTTATGGTGACCATATGTTCTGTCTAGTGAGCCATTCAATCAAAGTTTGGTTGAATGAGAATGAACTCAAAAAAAGAAGAGAAAGTCCAATAACAGCAAAAATCCACCAAACAGTGATACCTTTATTGGACTAACCAAAATGTACAATATACACATTGCAAGCTTTTGAAGCTTTGCTGGCTTCTTCATCATGCAAGGTGTTAAAACCATACAAGAGAGGAAAAAATTGAAGATTTTAGTCATAGGCCTGCATTTTGTTGTTTTTATTCTCAGTTCAGATGGTATGGAGGGGTGTATCTTGCAGGCTGGCACCTCCTCCTGGCCATGTGACTACTGGGAGATTCTCAGAGTCCAGAAAATTTAACATCCATTTGAAAAACAAAAATACACTTTTTATGTTATTGGATTTGCCATATGGCCAACTTCAACTTTTGGATGTTTTAAGGAAGAAAAAGGACCTTAATATTGATTATCAGTTCTTAGTGTCTGGATAGGAGACTGAGGAAGCACACTGGTCATCTGGTCTTAGTCTTCTCCACTATGGTGAATTATATTTTTGCTAAAATTATGTAAATTATTTCTAAATTTACAAATATACATATAAATTATACAAATGGTGTTCAGGTCTGTGTCTTCTCTTTCGATGATGCATTTCCTCTGAGGTTCCAGTGCAAAAGTTGCCCACTTATTAGAGATAACAGGACAACCAGAAGCTCATGATTATTATTTTTTCTTCAGCATATTATCTACCCAGAAATCGTTCCATACACATCAAACTCACTCAGGAGAGATAACCATGGGTCCTAAATGAGAAATACCTTGATGTTGGTTGGAACAGCAACAGTTGGGGTTAAGCAGTCAGATAAAAAAAGATGGAAGTTAAAAACAAAAATCTGGAACGCATCATGCTTTTGTTGCTGCTGTACATGATAACACTCCTTACTTACCCTTCACTTTTCTGATTTGCCACAAGGGACACGAGTGCCCAGATTGGGAGTTGTGAGCATATCCTCACCATCCACATTTCATGATGAATTGTGGAGCTCTGAATTACCTGATTTGAATTATCTATGAACCAATGACCTATGATTTCCCTATATTTTTCAGAGATACACGTTGGCACTGTTTCCACTTTGCCCCTGCTTCCAGATTAACAATGTACACAAACACATACATGATCTCATGGGGAGGTGAGAGATATCCAGATGTTACCACAATCAGTCTTTATTCAGTGGCATTATAATTAGAGCATGTATGTATGTGTGTGCATCAGTAACCTATAAAGGGGAAGGAGAAGCTAAATTGTGAACGTGCCAATTCTGATGTTAATTTTAGAAGTCTCCAAGTTAAAACAGATGGAACAGAACACAAGGCATAGCCAATCCATGGAACTGGAATGAAGTGGAACAGGGAATAATGTTTAATTCTTCAGATAAGAAAGGTCTCAATGAGGATGGTGTAAATGTTCACAGGCCTGGCTCAGATTTTGACCCAGGGGTTTGATGGACCACAGTTCAAACAAAATATGAGCCCAGCAACCCTGAACTTTCCCCAAAATATGATTTTTGTTCTTGATCTATCTAACTATCCTGTTCCTTTGTTTTGCTGTCTGGTGTGTGGTGGGTGTGGGGAGGTAAACTGGTAAGGAATATACAGAGATAGGAAAAAATACAGATTGTTCATTTATATCTACAGTCAAACAATCTTTCAATAAAATGTTAATAACAGAACAGCAGAAGTCCCCCTCACACTACACAATTACAGTGCTTTAATACTACTCTAATGGCCGTATGTCCGCCATAGGGAATCCTGAGTATTAGTGACTCACTAAACTACAAATCCCAGGATTCAGACATAGGCAGTTCAAATGGTATCAAAGTTATGTAGTGCGGTATCAATTGCGTAGTGCGGACAGCTTGGGAAAATGAAGGTCTGTAGCATCCTACTTTACCTCCACTGGCAACATTCCTTTCTTACCTTTAAAGTGTGGTGGCAACAGGAGTAAGAAGTGAAGGGGAAGCTTTCATCCACATCTTCTGCCTCCCTTTTCCCACTGCTGTCACTAGTTGCTACATATTTTATACCATCATTGGGCACCACACTGCCTGTGGGTCTCATGTAGTTTCCCATATTGTAGTTCCCAGGCTGTCTGAACCACATGCCATGATGTTTTGCAAAAAGATGAGAAAATACCTTTAAAAGCCCCCTCCTCCAAAATTTTCTGCATGCTTTCCAGGGGTGTGTAGGGCAGAAACAGCATGGTATGGTGTTTTCGGCATTGGACTAGGACTCTGGAGATCAGGGTTCAAATCCCCACACAGTCATGGAAACCCACTGGGTGACCTTGAGCAAGTCATACTTTCTCAGACTTAGAAGAAGGCAATGACAAATCTCTGAACAAATAAACAAAATGTGATAAATTTGTCTTAGGGTCACCATAAACTGTAAATTATTTGAAGGCACACAAGAGCAACAGCTGGTGGGGGGGGGAGCAAAATAAAGACATCTCCCCCAAAGAAGAATTTCTGATCCAGAATGAAAGTTTCCACTAGTCCCCCAATCTATTTCTGATTGATTTGCTGCCAATCCAAGGGATGTGGCCTAAAAAAGATTCCAAGAGGGATTCCCCTTCCCTGACTTTTGGAAGTCACCCATCCCTGCTTTAAACTGAGTACCTTACCAGAATCTACCGTCCTCACTAATGCATGGAAGTGCAACATAATGATGAGTTATAATAAATAAGCCACTGCTTGAAAATCCACACTGAGAAAAGTGTTCTTTTCTTTTTCTGTATGCATTTTACATCTCTCCCTGCCTCTGTTTCATTCTAAGGAAAAGTTTGCTCATTGAATGAAGTTTTACATTTCTTAACTCTGAGTGTTAGCAGAATGGAAAGTTGGGAGAGTTTTGGGTTTGGTTGGCTGTGCCATTTAAGGCCAGCATAGAATGACAGGAGTGTATGTTAAAGCTGTGAGCACTGGCAAGGTTGCAGTTGTTAAAAAGTGATATTTTTAAAAAAGCAGAAGTTATTCAAACGAGACATATGGAGGACTGGAAGTGTGATCTTGTGAGACTCAGTTTTTCTCTTTTTTTCCTGGAGAGCAGCTTTAGTTGCAAAATGCAGACCACGTCTCTGGTGGTTTAGAACACCACGTGCAACTGCTGGCCAACAGTCAAAGGAAGATATGTAATATATTCCAGAATCTGTGAATAGATCATCACAGGTAAACTGGAAATTTGCTTTTGTTTTTGCTAAATGCATCTGGACAAATGGCTCAGAGTTTCAGTGAAAAACAATCTTAAGACAGAAATGGGAGCACTGAAAGTAGCAAAATGGTGGATTTTCTTTAGTCTTTCAGTATGTACATGTGTATGACACAACACACAAACACGTAACCCTGTCTTTTCTTTCTCCAGTTTCTTAGCCCTGTGAGATAATTTGATCAGAGATAGAAAATGACTGACCTAAGTAGATATTTGATTTCAACCTGCATCTCCCAGTTGCATGATACTATACTGCCATCCCAAATGATTCACACCATTAAACACACACAGTTTGGATTAACTTGTCTGCTGAAGAGCCTTTGAATGTCTGCACTGATGTTTGCTGAGGGTACACTGCTCAGGTCTGTTGCATATTATCATTGACATAAATGTTTTAAGGATGCACCCTAAAGAATACACCTATTATGTGCATATAAATGTGTAAATAAATATGTGTATGGAGAGCTAGGGGCTCCCCTGTTCACATGCTGATCTAAATATGGTAGGTTATGACTAAATAGGGCTTAGGAGTATGTTGGTAGTGTCAGGAGTTTCCTCTAACTGTGTATGGAGAGCTAGGGGCTCCCTTATTCACATGCATGACAAAAAAAGTTACTGGTTAGCTACCTGACTGGTGTATAGATAAAAATCAAAGAAGCATAGATTTAGAAGAGACCCCATGGGCTATCCAGCCCATCTCCCTGCCATGCAGGAAGACACAATCAAAACATTTTTTGACAGATGGCCATCCACCCTCTCCTTAAAAACCTCCAAAGAGGGAGACTCCACCACCCTCCAAGGCAGTGTATTCCACTGTTGTACAGCTCTTACTGTCAGGCAGTTCCTTCTAATGTTAAGGTGGAAAATAACTTAGATGGATGAGTGCTCTGACTCAACACAAAGCTATGCTCCCCTTTGAAAACAAAGTATTATTGTTTCAGAATTATTTCAACCCTACCCAGACTTAGTTGATAGATTGGTTGACTATCGTTCATATTAGTCATGGATAAAATTACATTTCTCCATTCAGATTGATGTTCTACTATAAATACTATCTACTTCATAATATGATTTGTCTTAGGTTTTTGTTTTTTAAAAATTAAATTGTGTCAGATATAACAAAGAAGGGGAGGACATTCACATATTGCTGTTTTCTTAATGATAAAATTCAAACTTTTTGTGACAGCATAGAAAAAAATTCTCAAAACTATCTTTGTGGACTGTATGAAGAGTTGCTTCTGTTGTTCAGGTTGTCATACCAGAACAGTAAGCAAAGGGCTCTCATAGCAAATCTGAGACTAACTGTTCAACAGATATTGTAGTATAAGCTTTTGTAGGCTTGGTCTATGTCCTCAAGATGCAATTACTTCAAAGCTCATGCTTTATTTCACACAGTTAGTCTCAGAGATGCCAGAACATCTCTTTGTATACAGATATTCCAGACTAGCAGCTACATCTCTGAAGTCTGCATGCTAGAACAGTGTATAAAGTAATAGCTGTGGTTGTTGGTGACATTAGGAAAACATTGTTTTGCTGTGTCAGTTACTGAATAACAGCAAATCAAATACATAGCTGTGTTTCTATGACATTTTATTAGTCTAAAGCATGGAAAATACACTGTTGCGTGGACTTCTCCACTGCAGTGTGGTATTCTCTTGAATTAAGATATTTGGAATGAACTAGGAAATCTGATGTCATTATACAGAATAGATGGGCCACATAAATATGAAGTACATTTTTGTTTCAAACTATGTGGAAGAAATACTCATAATTGCCCTGTGACAATATCCGTGGGACTGGCAGTACAGCTTGAAGACAATTGATGGCAGTCCTCTTTTTTGCATGATGAAGGAGAGTAGAATAGATCGGCTCAGAGGATGGTAGACTCTCCATCTTTGGTCTCTAAACAGAGGTTGGATGGGCATCTTTCAGGACTACTGTAGTTATGTATTCTTGAATGCCAGGGGGGTGGTTCATCTGAAGGGTCCTTATGGTCCCTTGCAATTCACCGGGGGGGGGGGGGGTAAGTCTCTTTGAACTGAGCTTGGCTTACTTTGCAGCAGACATCTCTAGAATTGTGCTGTTAGCCACCTAGCAGTAAAACACCAATGAGCAGGAACATTGAGGAGCTGTGCATGATAAAACCATGTGCATGATAGGTATGAAACATAAGTAAATAATTTTGGCTGCAGTGGTTCATTGATAACGGATGACAATGTGACACTTGCCATTCAGTTTTTGCTTTTATCCTCTCTTCTTCAGTTTAGCTTGAAGAAAGAAGATTGACAAAGGGAGATAGGGAGGAGAGGTGATGGAGAGGGTTGCCCAAATATCACATTTTCAAATGCCATTCAAGACTAGATTGATTGTGGGAATCAGGGAGAAAGTAGCCAAAAGGAGTTTTAATTGGATTGAGGCCCTCCCTCAACTCATTTGGCCATAGTTGTCTTTAAAATGGTTGCATTTCAGGCCATGATGTTTTCCTTAAAAATGTGGTTGAGATAGTGATAGTAGGCAGTTTGGCTAATGAAAGGAAAAGACTGTAACAAACAAGGAAAGTGAAAAATGAAAGAACATTTTAAGTTTTAATTTTACTAGCCTAATGGTTTTGTTTGTTTGTAGTGAAGGTTGCAGCTTTATCTTTTTAAATTCCACTCTTATTAAGAAATAGGAATTTAAAACTAACCAGCCAAAAGAACACTTCCTAGATGAGCTTCAAGAGTTGTGGTGTTCAGGGTCCTTCAGTCTGATGGTGTCCTTTCTCTCACTTTCAGGCATGATTTTATCAAATATAATATGTGCAAACTGGTTCACAGCTATATCTCCATAACAGTACCACGATATAATCCTAAAATATTGTCCTTACAACCCTGAACACATCAGTCCTGTCTGAGTTCACTAGCTAAGCAATGCTGGTCCTGATGAATATCTGGATAGGTGACCACCCTGTAATACAAGAGCTGCCCAGGTAGGCTAAGAAAGAACTCTTCCCCACAACCTGGAGAGTCATTGCTATGAGTTGAGTTAACCATACTAGACTAGGTGCATTTCATTGTAAAGTACTTTCTGTTTTCCTAGTTAAGAAAGGCAAAAACAAAGTATAGTCAATTCTGTGTTCACAAATTCTTTGTCCACAGATTCAACTATCCATGGCTTAAATTTTAAAAAAAATCCAAAAAACAAATCTTGGTTTTGCTATTTTATATAAGGGACACCATTTTACTACACTACTGTATAAACTCTAAACTGTCTAGTCCGTGAGCTGCTTTTTGCTGACGATGCTGCCCTCGTTGCCCATACGGAAGCAGCTCTGCAGCGCCTAACATCTTGTTTTGCAACAGCTGCAGAGCTCTTTGGACTGGAAGTCAGTCTGAAGAAAACGGAAGTTCTCTACCAGCCGGCACCTTAGGAAGAACACTACCATCCCCACATCACTGTTAGCACATCTGTGCTTAAGTCCATCCAGCAGTTCACCTACCTGGGAAGCATCATCTCCTCAGACGCCAAGATCGATAAAGAGATCAATCACAGACTGGCAAAGGCATATAGTGCATTCGGAAGGCTTCACAAAAGAGTCTGGAGTAACAAACACTTGAGGCGAAGCACAAAAACCAGTGTGTATAGAGCCATTGTACTGTCTATTCTCCTCTATGGGTCTGAAACATGGGTCACCTATCGCCAACACCTACGACTCCTTGAACACTTTCATCAGCGCTGTTTACGCACAATTCTAACTATACACTGGACTGACTATGAGACGAATGTTGCTGTCCTCGAGCAAGCAGGGATCACCAGCATTGAGGCCATGCTACTGAGGACGCAGCTGCGCTGGGCAGGACACGTTTCTAGGATGAAGGACCATCGCCTCCCAAAAATAGTATTCTACGGTGAACTTGCCACGGGTCAGCGTAAGAGGGGCGCCCCAAAGAAGAGATACAAGGACTCCCTGAAACAACATCTCAGGCTTGGCCAAATTGATCACCAACAATGGTCTGCCCTGGCCTCACATCGGGAGGAATGGAGACGCACTATCCACGATGCTGCAGCTTTTTTCGAAAGCTCACGGCGAACGAGTCTCGAAGAGAAATGACAACGCAGAAAGAACCACAACCCGGAAACATCACCCAAGGAGACCTTCCGCTGTGCTTTCTGCAACCAGACCTGTTTGTCTCGGATTGGCCTTTTTAGTCACCAATGCGCTTGTACAAAGTGTGGGATGAGTCCTTCCTAAACCTTCGTTCACGAAGCAAAGCCAGAGAGAGTATATAATGGGACTTAAGCATCCACAAAATTTAGTATCCATGCAGGGGGTGGGGGTGGGGAGTGGTTGGAGTCAAACCCCAGTGGATACCAAGGGCCCAATGTAATATACTTATATCCATATTAAATAAGCAATTTTGTAGGTACATAAACAAGCATTAGTATCAAAAAAATTGCAAAACAAGTATTTACCGTGTTCTCTTTTAGGCAATCGGATTTTTCTCTCACCAAGATGAAGGTGTTGAAGGAAATTGTTCTACTGATGGGAAGAAAGCCTTTTTCTAAGCCATGTCATTTGAGGCTGTCTATCTGACTAAAGTCACATTTATTTTCTGGATGAACTTAATATCTTTAGAAATAGCAAGAGTAGAAAAGTCCTAATTAATCCTTCTTACTATGAGTGGCTGTAACAGTAAGTAATGTTCTGCTTAATCCATTACCTTCCCATGAATAAGGAGAAAATGAGCCTAAAGAATTCTGGATTAAAGGAAAGGGAGGGTGGTTATGCATGTATTGCACTTTTCCTGGCAACTGTGCCATGGTAAGAATATGCCTATACAGCTAATCTAGATCTCTCATCGGCCTATCTAATCTTACACAGACAATACTTATCTAAATCTTGGAAAGTTAAAATAAAACACAGCAACAACAACTGTTGAAAGTAACATACATGATCAGATAGGAGTCTCTTCCATAATCAAAAAGGGTCCATCACCTGATTTCATGTTCTGCCCACTTTCCACTCCATACACTGACCTGGCAGTACTTAAGAGTACCAGGTGCATGAAAGGATCACAAGGCTGGATGTGAAAACTGATGCAGCAATGCAATGATTTGTTCTTAGATGAAAAAATGAATGAAAGAAAGAAAGAAAGAAAGAACCAGCTGCATTCCTTGTGACTTCAAATTACACCATGGTGCCTCCTACATTTGTTTGTTTGTTTCTGAATGGTGTTCAAATGTATTATGACTAAAAATAATAGGGAGGGGGGCTCCTTTTCTCCTTCATTTTATTTGAACATATATCTCTCCATAAAGGAGGCATGGGAGGCTCCAATGTAATGAAACAAGGCCTGAAAGCAGTTTTTATAACCACATATTATGTCTCAAGAAATATAGGCTTGTTCCTGAAATAGTGCCAGTCAACATTATATGTCACTGTTACCGTTCGTGCCATGCTATTACCCTAAAGGCAACATTGAATATATGCTTCGCCCAGGGATCATGAAGGTTTATTGGACCTGTAGTAAGGGCTATTGTAAATACTAGCTTTTCATAACCACTGATTTTCTTGTCTCTGAATTTGATTTCTGAGCAGTGCTATATCTGTGTGGGAAAGGGATGCCATTAGGATTTGGGGTTGCTGAAGACAGCATTGGAAAAACGGCCTTTCAGTTCTGCAACACTGAAACATCAGCTACATAAGGGTTCTGGCTCAGTGATGGATCACATACTTTCCATGCAAAAGATCCCAAGTTTGATCCCCATTCTCTCTGAATTAGAGTGGGAAAGACTACTGCCTGATATTTTGCTGAGCCAGTGCCAGACTATGTAGTGTAGGCAATACTGGGCCAGATCTGAAAATAAATATTTCTCCTTCCCCACCCTCCCCCTTGTTTTGAACCTATTTCATTGATCAAACTTCATTCTAGTGTTATGAGAGATCAGAGCTTGGAAAATGTACTTTTTCTTTCCTTTTCATTTTTGACTATAGTCCAATAATTCCCACAGTCAACCTGGTCTGTGGGGGAAATGCTGGCTGGGGGATTCTTTTAAGAGATGCGGTCTTAAAAATAATGTTTCCAAGCTTTTCAAAATAACTATACAGTTATCATCTTTGACACTGAGAAAGATTCTCTCTGCAGAAGAAGAGGGCACTTTCCTAGTTAACTGCAGTGGCTTCTATAGTCGCAACACATATCACCCTTTGCAGTCCTGTAGATTTTTCATCCAAAGGGTCTTTCCAGGATTGCATATTACACTGTCATCCCTAGAGATGTGAAGGCCTAAAATGAAAAACACAGAGGGGAGCAACAGGGTTTTTTTTGGGGGGGGGAGGGGGGTTCCCTGAGAAAAAAATGTTTAAAATGAGTTATGGAAGATTTTTATTTAGAATGATACATAAAATGTTTAAGACAAGCTGTTCATATAATTACTTCTCCAAAATTAGCAGGAAGACTTTGATGTAAGACTATGTACAGTATCAGATCATTACAGTTCCAGGTCTTGGTTCCTCTTTCTCAGTTCTTTTAATGATAATTGAGTGCTTTATGCCTGCTTGTCAACTTTGGCAAACTAAAAGAGACAAAGTAATTGTCTTTGTTTTAGTAATACTGATATTGTCTTCTGTTTTCATCATTGGCCAGGGCATTTTGGGAACTGTTATCCAAAACAGTATTATTATTATTTTTAGGCTCTGATAGGGAGTAGCCTCATACAACAACCTTGTGCATTATACTATATCTACTCTGATTCACAGTGAAACTTTAATTACTGAGCCAAAAATCTTACAGATAAGTGCGTAGGTTTCATCTTCAGCATCATACTGGTGATGCTGAAAATGAAACCTATGACTTTTGAACAGTGGGAGGTGTCCAGTCTCATGACTTAGCCATGAAGTAGGATATAGCCACCCTCTTCTCTGGCATAAGTGGTCACCAAGTGGTCTTAGACAAACGTCTTGGCCTCAGTCTGAATTTCAGCCCCTACCCCAACATCTGTATCAATGTAGGAATTAATAGTGTTAACTATTCTTAGTGCAAAGCCTTTGCTCTACAGTGGGCTGCATCCTTTCTCTACATATATACAGTGGTACCCCGGGATATGAATTGATCGCGTTACGAAATTTCCGGGATACGAAAAAGTTAGATTGGAAAAAACTGTTCTGGGATACGAAGGTTTTTTCGGGTTACGAAATTTTTTTCGGCGCGAAATTCAAACGCGCGGCTTTCCAGCACTAACGGAAAGCCTTTTTCGGGTTGCGAAATGCATCGGGTTACGAACGGGGCGGCGGAACGAATTAATTTCGTAACCCGAGGTAGCACTGTATTATTCTTCTCCAAGTATTATAAAATTAATGTGTGTGTTATACTGATAAGCTGTTCTCTGGACAGATAGAGTTAGATAGAATACTCTTTTCACAACCATAGTCTAATACTTAATACAAGAGGATATAGAGATGATATTGCTGTTTTCAGCTTGGGCATCATAAACAGAGGAACAGTAGTTATTTAGCTGGTAGAGAAAGTAGGACCGTGTATGGTAAGAAAGAGGATAAGCACTTTAGTTAATTGAGGAATCAACTTTGTCTATTAAAATGACAGGTGTAAACTTGCAGCACAGAATCCACATCACCACCATTGGCTGATTTATTGTATGACACTATCTAGAACTGAAGTGGTATGAAATAAATTAAACTCGCACTGCCATCAATAACAGCAAAGTGTCTTGTAGTGCCCTAAAGGCTAACGGATTTATTAGGGCACAGATTTCCATAATACAAAGTCCATTTTTGCACCTGCACCTGTTCTTTATAAGGTAGTGTTTTGATATGTTATTAGTCTTTCAGGTGATTCTCCACTATGGAAAATTGTCATCAATGGAAGAAATGCTCAACTCCCCCCCTCCCATGTTAATTAATGATTGCTTAGGAGCATGTCACACGTAGATGCACACACATTTTATTATAGTTGTCTTTTCTTTTAGAAATATCTTTGGATTCTCCAGTACTTAAAAATGATCTCCCCCAGGCTTTTTGACTTTTAACTGATGCTAATTAAATGAGGAGGGGAAGAAATGATTGGCAAATTGAGCTGATTGAATTTTGGCTTAATAATCCAAGGTATGAATTTCAAGGACCTGCATGAAGTTAAATTTCTTCACATCCGGGGAGGATGGGGGAGTGCAAGAAGTTGTACTCAACCATATTTTCTTGTTAAGGCCAAACTGAGAATTATGGCCAATGGCTTCCAAACAAGCCAGGATCCAGAAGCCAACTTGGAATTACAGCTTTTTATTCAGCAATGTTCATAAGCCATTAACTACAGTTTCCCAGTCAGGATGTCTTGTTCTGACTTCCTGGCTTGTCAATCCATTTGAGTGAAAGGATAGGCAAAGCTGCTCCACAAAGTTGCACAAAAGCACATGCATATTGTGGCTTGTTAAGCAGAGATCAGGTTATCAAAATTTATCCAGTATGTTTGCTGAGGTCCAAGGTGGAATTTCAAGAGTCTCTTAATATTAGCCAATATATGATGACAGATAATGGCAGGGATCTGTAATTTGGACTGTAATAAAGCCCTACTGAGTGAGACCAAAGAGATATCCTTTAAATAGACCATGAGCAGGACATGAAGGCAATAGCCTTTTCCCATTTTTGTTCCCCCAGTAGCCAGTTGTCACTGAAACACTATCACTAAAGCATTTGCTTGGATGTTTTTCCTTTCCTTTCTTCCTATTTTATTTTCTTCTTTGGGAGTGGAATGAAGAGGGGAGAAGTGAGGTAAATATTGCTGGTGAGCTTTGCTAGTATATATTAATACCACAAGCCAAAATCTGCTATACTAGAAGCCTAATTCCATGGGAGCAAGGAAAGGTGTTATGAGAATATACCCTTAAAATGTCAACTAGAAAGCCCCATCTTTGTGCTTTCTTGTTTTTTTGGAACTGGGCCTAAAATGTCCCTTCTCCACACATGACCATCTGCACAATGCATTTTCTGTGTGTGTGTGCGTGCGTGATGAATTCCTAGGGACACTGAAAGTGATGTGTATATATACTGAGGGAAATAATATACATAAGATGAAACTATCAGGAAAGCACAATTCTATGCCTAGCTCAAACTGCAGAGTGAGGAAAGAGTCGGTTCCTGTGTGCTGAACAGCTTTCCAGCTCTTCTAGTTAACTCACTCCAGACATGCACACACCTCCATTTTTTTCCTGGAGTATCTTTAATAGAAGGATTCCTATAATCTTGAAGCTGTCATCCTAAAGTGGTCTGCAGAGACCCCCAGCTATAAATCTCCATATTTCTGTCTGCCTCGCAGATAGATTTACACAACCGGAATCACACAGCAATGCTGAAAGCACTTCGCTAGGGAATCCTCCTAAATATTTAAGACTTTAGATTATGGTTTAAATATGGGAAGGGGATTTCTTACTGTTCAGAAATACTTGTATTGGTACACTGGAAAATCCAGAAACTGGGGGCAGAAGAAAAGAAAAATGTGCTTGTATGCATTGATAGACTTAATGCATATAGGAATGAGTGATGATAAACCTCGAGAGGTAGCATTTCCAATGAAATGTGTCTTAAACCAAACCAGAGGCCACTGCTTTTAACAATCCACCCAAGCTGTCGGTAACTGAGGTAGGTTTGAGCTCAGTGCATAATAGCCTTCTTTCACACTGTCAGATTAGTTTCCCAAAGAAAGGTTTGGCAGGGAGCTGTTTTCCAATCCAACTTTCCGTCACTTTCTACAATACCGCATTTCACTGGCTCAGGCATTTCTTGAGCCGGTAGGTAAGGCTGTATGGCATTCTAAACAAAGATGGGATTTAAACAGAGGTGCAAAAGAAAGGAGTGGGTGGACTGTCCTTTCCCAGTGCTTGCCCCCAGCTCCTTTTCATAGCATTTACTCCAGTTTGCACTACTATCCGAAGAAGAAGAAAAGTAAAATTAAAAATCCAGAATTAGAGAAGAGTTATGCAGTATGTTCTAACTTTGAAGTTTTGACTCATTGCTGGTGATCAACAAATATATAATACACACAATCTTGTGCTATGCTATTAAAGAAAAATGATATTATGGTATAAAAACATCCATGAAAGGTAGACTACAGCTTTATAGTTGTTGTCCTGGTATGGTACAGAAATATTAGCTAAGTTTTTTCTCTCTAGAGTTTATTGAGAGCTGGTTTTGCTGAAGACATGGAGGTGGTGAGTCACTTGATGTCTCCTTGCATGGTCAGTGTTAATTTGGAGCCACTGTTTTATACAAACTTACAAATCTGCTTTCAAGACCAGAAGAATCTTCATTCCTCCCTCCCTCCCTTGTGGAAGACAAGCTGTAATCTTCCATTAAGATAGGATGAACATTTCTGAATATAGGAAAAGGATTTCTGAATCAGACTATAAATATATCAAACGTATTTCTGGATTGGTCTAAAATTTATTCTAATCCAGAATCCTGCTTCTTAAAGTGCCTAGTTATAGGCACGAAGAATCCGACATAAAGGACATAAAAGAAATAGTTCCCCCCTGTTTTTCCCAGTCCACATACTGGCGGGGTACAGACCGCCGCTTTGCGGCGGTCTGCCGCCGCCGCCAGAAGGTCCGCGGGGGAGCCGGAGCCTTCAGACGGCCCGACTCCCGCGCGGACCGAAAAAAGAAGCTCCAAAATGGAGCTTCTTTTTGCGTCGCGTTTGCAACGTAGCGAGGCGCCAGGGGCGCGCTCGCTATGTCAGCAGCGGCGCGACGCGTCTGGACGCTGTGCGTCCGATACGTAAAGATGGCAGCGCCCATGTAGAAGGGGCGCCGCCATCTTGTACGGACGGAGTCCGTACTAGGCCATGGGGCGTCTAAAAGAGATGCCCCTTTTTTAAAATGGGACGTCCGGAGGACGTCCCAAATGGCAATGTA
>NC_056526.1:12658838-12709326 GCF_019175285.1 Sceloporus undulatus | reverse complement strand
GCGTCGCGTTTGCGACGTAGCGAGGCGCCAGGGGCGCGCTCGCTACGTCAGCAGCGGCGCGACGCGTCTGGACGCTGTGCGTCCGATACGTAAAGATGGCAGCGCCCATGTAGAAGGGGCGCCGCCATCTTGTACGGACGGAGTCCGTACTAGGCCATGGGGCGTCTAAAAGAGATGCCCCTTTTTTAAAATGGGACGTCCGGAGGACGTCCCAAATGGCAATGTAGAAAGCCCCACTGTCTCCTTGTTGCTGACTCTGAACCTTGGAGGTTCTATAGAGCCATCATGGCTAGAAGCCATTGATGTTGATAACCATAGCCAACTAAACTAGCACCTACTACCACCTCTCATGGAAGCAAATCCTGTAGATTAATAGGTAATGCATGAAGCGGTACTTTGACTTGGGTTTGTTATCAGTCAGTTTCATAGGATGTTAACAAATTCCACACTGTGTGAGATGGGGATTCTACCTTCTCTGGATCATGCATAATTTGATAAGTCCATGCTTAGATCCATGTTATAAGGAAGCTGTATGTATAAACTATTTGAGTGAGTAGTTTTGTATCACAGGCAGCCCTGGCAAACAATCAGAAGACCAGCTTCTTACATCAAAGACCAGGGCTAGATTATCTCAGGATTTATTCCTATGTTCAATTTAGATGACAGCCATTCTATTATGGATGACAGCCAACCTATGATAGGGATTTTGTCTCTCAGCTTCAGTCCTATTTTATGAATAATTGCCTGAGGTGGCAAGCGGCAGTGATCTGTGATTGTTCATGAAATGTCATGATGGAGAGCAGCAGTTTCACACATCCGGTTTATGAGGATAACCACACTTGACATGGAAAAAAAAAGAATGTGGGGATGAGTTCCCGCTGTTGTTATTACTGGTGTTCTTCTGAACAAATATAGTGTGTCTATAGTACACACCATACTACACTACAGTTTGAGGCCAATTTAACCACCATGGCTCCATCCTATGAGATCCTGGAATTTGTAGTTTGGTAAAGTTCCTTAGAATTCTCTGGTAGAGAGCTTTAATACCATAGTTCACAAGACTTCAATAGAGCTGTTTTAGCAGAGAATTGAAAACACTTCTCAAACAATAAATCCCAGAAGTTCATAAGATGGAACCGTGATGGTATCAAACTGCTACAACTGTACAGTGAATACATTCATAAAATTCTGTAATTCTGATTGTACAAATAATGCATTTTCAGGGGGGAAATGGAGCATGTAGACGAATTCCATTATTGTGGTACTTGAGTATCAAATCCTATCCCACTCTAGAAAATGTGGCTGATATTATCTAACTTGGACTGCTTCAGGTGTTTTTGATGAAAGAAAACCTTGCATTTGCTATGGATATTGTTTTAGGCAAAGGTTGGATGGCAGGTTTGACAGTTCATAGAATGTTGCAGAGTATGCCAGAACTGGCAAGGAGGTTGTGATGTTTGATTTATAAATTGCAGGATTGATAGTAGAGATTGATACAGTCGGCCCTTCTTATACACGGATTTTTTATACACGGATTTAAGCATACACGGTTTGAAAATGTTACAAAAAAGTATAAATTTATCTCGATTTTCCATTTTTTATAAGGGACACCATTTTGCTATGTCATTATATGCAATGGTGGGACTTGAGCATAGTACACGGATTTTGTTATACACGGGAGAACTTGGAACCAAACCCCAGCGTATAACAAGGGTCCACTGTACTAAGTGCAGAATGTGTTCATTCTGGACTCCCCTTTATTTTGCCAAAGTCACCTCTGTTATAGTTAGCAACACTGCTGCTGGAGATAATAGAAAAAAAGAGGCTTAGTGGAAATTATCTGCATTGAAGACTGCCCTGCCATGTGTATGTTTGGCTTTTGGTGACAGATGGGTGTCTAAAAAAAAGTATAACACCTCCTTATGATGTCCTTTAGATATATGCTCCTATATTTGTTAGGCCACATGCCATTTAAAATATAATTGCAGTGTTTTCTTACAATTACTAGCAGGTCAGATAGAAATGTTAAATGACAAAGTACCTTTCAGTTCAATCGTATTTTACATATATACACACACACTCACAATCACATGTTGATGAGAAAGGCTGAGTGACAATTTTACTGGGACACATCAGAAACTTATGGATGATGATTTGCTCAAAGGCAACTTGTAAATTCTGAGCCTAAGAACAATGGAAATCTTTGAGGTTTTACCTATTCTAACCCCTGGATTAAACCAGTGATATTTTAAGACTTCTCAGTGTCTTGTAATAGCAGACTCAAGAGGTGAATGCCATGGCAACCCCCACTTTTAGCAACTATATTGTTGACTCCCTCCCTGCCAAAAAAAAAAAAAAATGGAACAGAAATGTAATGAGCATCCTCCCCCAATAATCCCATGCTCACTAGCAATGGAACAGTGGTTGGTTGACAGAGTGACTAAAAAACTGATGGGGTAGGGAGGTGATGACCTTTTGGATAATTGCTATAAAATTTTGGTGCAGTTCCTACTTCTCTGTTCTCACACTCAAGTACTGCACCATCAATTCTCTAGAAGTAATTAGTTCTTTTAGCCCTGCTTCTTCCACAGCCTGCTTATTTTCAGTCCTACTTTGTGGAAGGTAGCCCTCTGTTTGAAGGGCTGTCTGGTCCCAGCGAACTATCCAAAAAGAGGGCATGAAGCAGTCATGAGGTTTCCCATCCTGCGTTAGCATTCTGAAAGCAGATGGAGCAGACATAGAGTCACTAGGTGACCTTTCTTCTCTCCTATGATTGATATGTATTGTATTTATGGGCAAATCATAGTGATCCTTTCTAAATGTTGCATAGTCGTTTAAGGCAGTGCTTCATAAGCTGTCTGATGCAGTAGACCAGCATTTCTTTCATCCCAAGTGTGTCCGAGACTGGTACCATATTTGTGCCCATTGACTTCTAGTGCCCTGGAAACTCTCCAGAAACTGGCAGCTGATGCCTCATTGATTGACCCTGGCCCATGGGCCACCAGTTTGAGTAGCACTGTTTGATGCCTAAATACCCCAGAGGTACCAAATTCCCTCTAATTGTGGAAACTAAGCATGGTCAGCCACGTTAGTACTTGGATGAAGGTTCACCAATGAAAACCAGGTGCTATAGGTTATATGTCAGAAGAGAAAACTGGCAAAACCACCTCTGTGTAGTCCTTGCCTAAGAAAACCCTATGAAAACTATGGCCATAAGTCAATAGAAAACTTAAAGGCACATACACAATTTTTATTCCTGTTAATTGCCAGGCAACTGTTGTTTGTGCTCATTTCAACACAACTCTGAACTGGTGTTGTGTTGAAGTGAGTAGAGATTCTTCAGAGTTAGCGTCCTGTCTTGGGTAAAGCCCTGGAAGTCAAGATTTATGAGTTCATTGTGTGCTATAGATCATTGTGTGGATGTGAACCACTTTGACAAGTCAAGCTCTTGATGGCAAAGTTCATTTCAGGAATGAAGGAGTACTCCAGTCACAACCATGACTGAAAAAGTGTTTTCTGGTTGCAAAGATTTCCTGTGTGGTGCTGGCTGGATATTAGAAAGGTATGGAACTCTATCCTCAGTCTTTGGCTCCAACTATCCTTCTTGTTGCTATCTATTATTGATATCTAAGGCTCTGATTTCTCTATGACTGTTTCATCTCACCACTTCAGTGGCATCATTTCCTGAATGAGTAGTAGGAGGATGTCTAAGAAATCCTGGAGCTGTTCCTCAGGAAGGGAGAAACATAGCAAGCTCTTTATCCCAATTCAGATCCTTGGCTCATCTAGTTCAGTATTTCCTATATTGATTGACAGTGGCTGTCCAGGATTTCAGAAAGGGCTCTTTTCCAGCTATGTGGAGATGAGAGGTTACACAACTATGTGCCCAGCTCGGCATGTTATGTCTCATTTTGGCAAGCAATTATTCATTTCCCACAGCCAAGAGGGCTGTTAGTCTCTTTCCTGCATTGTCTACCAAAGCTGTGTATCATCAGAAATGAGGAAAGATTAAATTGTAAAAACAGAATTTATTTGCACAAAAAGTTCATATGCTGGTTTGTATGTATAGATGTTTTTTAACTGATGTAATTTAAATAAATATTTCATCATAATGAGGATGGTTGTGGTTGATCATTGTTCAGGTGCTACCTTTTGATGGTCCCTACCTGTTCTGTCTTCTTGTGGTTGTTTATCTTTAAACTGGGCTTGGAGTAGGCTTCAGGGAAAGGCATCTTTCAAACAGAGGAATGTCCCTATAAAATAGGACACTAGCTGCAATCCTAACTGATATTTTTGGTAAAGTCCCATCTGTCTTCAGTGTGCAACTAGTGTAGGAGGCAGCTCAATGGGATGGAGGAGGACTTGTTGAAAATTCTCAATGCAGGTCTCAAAGCCACAATTAAAAACAACAACACACATACCCACTTAGTTGTATGCTGCCAGTCAAATCTCCATTTTCATTTGTACTTAGGACTCACTAAAGCTATTGTTTCAGACTTATAGTCCAAAAAAGCTACATTTCCAAGTTCTGATGTGAAGTCGAAGGCTTTCAGGGCTAGCATCCATAGTTTTTTGTGGGTTTTTCGGGCTATGTGGCTATGTTCTAGAAGAGTTTATTCTTGACGTTTTGCCAGCATCTGTGGCTGGCATCTTCGGAGATTGCTGACCTGGAAGAGAGTGGGTATATACATACTGTGTGATCCTGGGTGATTCTAAGTTTTGATATATGATCTGTTGACCCCTGCCCCAAAAGTATAGATAGAGCATATGCATTGGCTATATATGTGTATGCTCTGTTTCATATGGTTCATTATGGTGTGTTACAGACTGCCCTTTTGGGGCGGCCTGTAGGCGCTCCTTTCCCCGCCGGATCGGGGCCTCAGCTGCCACAGTGGCAGCTTCTGAGGCCCTGATCCGCCGCTTTCCAGGCCGCGGGGGAAGCTGCAAAAGGCCGCTTCCCCGTGGCCTGGAAAGGGGTGTCCTTGGGGCTTCATGCCCCAAGGACACCCGACAGCGGCGGGGATGCGGAGAAAGGGGCCGTGTAGAGGCTGCGCCAGCGATGCAAATCGTGGAAGGAGCTCCGAAACGGAGCTCCTTCTGGGGCCGTGGAAAGGGTGCCCCAGGAGCCCTCGTGTGGTCCCACCACGTCACTTCTGCGCCGCCCCGTTTGGAGGTGGCTCGGTCATGACGTAGTCATGGCGGCCCCCGTGACGTAGTCATGGCGCCGCCATTTTGTATGTCCTAGGAACCTATTAGAGTTAGATGCGTGCGTAAGGCACGCACTTTCCCTAACCCTAGTACGTCCCCAGGACGTACTTTACACCCGTCTGTAACGGGCCTATATGTGCTAATGGAGGAAGTTGTGTGTGAGCCTTAAAATTCACCCCAAAGTCCCATCACATGTAGAATTTAGGTGCTGGGGATATGTGTGAACTGGGCCAGAGATTGCTATCAGGGATCCATATGGGCGAATGGAGCAAGACATAAATTGACATGTGTGTGTTTGTGTGTGTGTGTACAGAAGTGAACATATTATTATGGCAGTTTCAAGTTACGATTTGCGTGCCACTTCTTACCAATGCAGGTAGAACTTGTATATTGAATCTAAACACATAGCTTGTCAATGGAAACCATTTGTACCATCAGCAGCAAGTTTTTCTAGGAATCAAGTGTCTATCCACATTTGAATCAGGCATTGATGACTGCAAAAATGTTTTCCCAGTGAGAGAAACACTGGTGGTCTGATTTGACCCTGACACTCATTGTTTGTCTCCTGTCTGCTGAATTTAAAAAAGAAAAGTGTTTTTGGATTTCAAACGGTGTACAATGTGATACTGTGAAAGGTGCCAAGTGGTTATTTTAAGGCAGTTTATGGATCTCTGTATAAAATTGCCAGTGTTAAGAAACAGAGGGTGGGGGGTACAGCTGCTTTTTAGATCACAAAGGCCTCTCAGTGGGGGAATACTAAAGGGGTGGGGAGAGGAGAAGCAAGCGAGTGAGTGAAAAAAAAGAGGGGGGAAGTTTCCAGTCTGTGGTAGAAGAGTTAAAATAAACAAACAGCAATGGGCGATTATTTCTCTCCATCAAGGCTCCTTTATCCTAGTATGCTCAGTCAGTGGTCAACATGTTAGACGCCCCTCCCTGGTTTATCCATTCCTCCTTTGACAGCCTTGGTTTATACAGCTGGGTCTTTGTGGAGCTTTATGGGAATTGCTGTAGAACAACAGGCGTGAAGGTAGACAAAGTACCTATGCAGTGAGGGCTGGCAGACTTTCGGCATGTTTTCCTGGAGTGAGGAATAGATGTGGTCACCACAAACAGGCTTATGCCTTCCTCTGCACCGTATGACTTAAAAGTGCCAGAGTTTTTCTTACAATGTGTACTGCTCCATTTTTGTACAAGAGGGACAGAATTCCACTGAATTGAGGTAAGTGGCAAAGAGGGTATTTAAATAGCAATTCTATGATTCTAAGTGGGTTTCTCAGGATCTTCTGGTTTACTTGCAACCTTCTTTGACTGATTGTCTACATCCCACCTTTATCTTAGCAAAATGAAGTAAAGCAAATCCAACTGGGACATAAAACATAAAATAGATTAAAGATGCAATTAAAAGCACATCAGTAAAATTAAAAACAGCAGAACTATAAGGACTCCACCTGTCCAGTTCTCTAGCAGGGATCACTCACCAAATTGACCAAAGCCATAATAAGGCCTGAAATCTTGTCCCATAACCAGCCCTGAAATCATATTGAAGTTGAACTAGATAATTCACCACATCCAGGAACTCCTTGAACTGAGATGCCAATATCTGCTCCAGAATGGGTTGTTGCATCCCCTGTCCCCCATTCGAAAATAACTTGACCAGCCTTAGTACTGTTCTCCTTGATTTGATTATGTTGGGAAGGTGTCATTTGCTGCACCACTTCAGTTGGCAACATGCCTTTGACCAACCTTCTCAAGAGTTCCGACTGCCCCAGAGGTTCAGATGGTACCTCATTTTTTGGAGTCCATTCAACATTGAATATAACACCAAGGTTGCCTCTTCCTCCCTTAACATTTAATGTGCCTGCTGTTGAAAAATAGCTTGAGATACACTCCTTAATGGAGTGTATCTCAAGCTATTGAATGGGAAGGGGTACATTTTTTTATAAAGTGCCAAGAACCAGTAGAATGAGGCCTTGCGGTTTGGTCCCAGGACCCCCCATGGGTCCCCAAATCCATGGATGCTCATGTCCCATTAAATACAATGGCATAGTAAAATGGTGTCTCTTATATAAAATGACAAAATCAAGGTTTGCTTTTGGAAATTTATATATTTTTAAAATATTTTAACACTGTGGATGTTTGAATCCATTGATAAAAAAAATCAGTGGATATGGAAGACTGACTGTACCTTATTTCTGTCCATTGGCTACAGTGGTTTCTTTCATTCCTGAAAAGTCACAAGGGACCATCAGCCAATGGTTTATGCACTGGCAGTAGTCCATGGACCACCATTTTGAATAGCAGAGCATAAATGGACTTCCTAGAAAAACATCCCTACCACACAATGACACATATAAGAGAGAGAGGGAGAGGGAGTGGAGAGAGAGAGAGAGAGAGAGAGAGAGAGTTTGTCTGCTCTGGTCAGAATGAGTTACAGTACAAGGATTTTTTGGATGTGGCACTCCAAATCTCTTCCCTACAGTCCCTTAGGATTCTTCTGCCCAGAAAGGGCATGTGAAGTGAACATGACAAGGATGCTACTTAAAGTTAATTGGTTGGTTTTGTCCATTTAAAAGTCTTCCATCAGTTAAAAGAATTGCCCCTGCTAATTAAGCAGCAGATTTTAAATAAAAATACTAGCAGCTATAAAATGTTAGATGACACCTGAGATCTGGGACAGGACAACTACAGTGGTATCCACTAAGTGTGCATCATCAAAAATGGAAGAGAGTGTATTGCTTCAGATGATTTATTGTAGTTTTAACTTGCCAACAAATTTCCTTGACTGATCTTCTGTACACATCTTACCTGGGATTAACTCCCATTAAAATTGAAGGCACATCAGTGTCATATTTGAGTAGGAATGTCAGTCTTAACTTTTCAATTTTCATGATGAAACACAAATAGCCAACATTTTCTCACCACTGGATGATAAAAACGAATTTGGAATTTTGTTTTGCATTTCAGGATTTTTGGTAAAAAATATTGTGAGGGGTTTTTTTATGCACACACACACACACACACACATATGTTCATCTCTTTCTGAGCAGAAAATAGCACTTGTTCTTTTCACCCTCTTACAGAGATAAAAAATTGACATTTCAGATACCTTTTATGTCGAAACACTTTCTTTTTCTTAAAGGATGAGAAAATGTGCAAATATTCTTTACATCCCTACTTCTGGGTAAACCTGCTTGTGGTAACCTGTAAAATGTATATAATTGCATTATATACTGTAATCCTGAGCATATTTAGTCAGATGTATTCCCTCTGAGCCGAACACAACTTAGTCTTTTGTAAGTGGGTTTCAAATTGCTGCCTTTACTGACAAACAAGGTGATCCTGTGGATCCTGTAAAGGTAGACATACATCTTTTTGAATTGGCTGAAATTTAACTATCAAGTACTTTTACTGTATCTAGGACTGCAGGCTAAGTTTTCTTCAGTCAATTGAGAATGTTAGTTTTCTGTACAAGTATCTATCAAATTGAAACAGAGACAATAGGTAAACGAGACAAAATTAATTTCTTTTTCTAGTGTTTGAATATTGATGTTTATGAGAGCTGATATTTTGCTGTCTGTACATTTAATTCTCCAAAATAGATGCACGTAAATGCATACACAAATGTTGTCCCCCAAGGCATATGTAAAGAAATACACATTACTAAAATATGCACTAAAATATGTCACTCTGCTCTATTTCTCTAAAATAAGCACATCGACACCTTTAAAATGTGCCCAAATTTTAAACAGTGTTGCATAATACAGAATGAGATCTGAGGATGGATTTATGTGTGTTTTTAGATGCTCATGTTGATGATTATTCATATATTAAATGTACACATACACACACACCACATGCTTCATTAGAAATGATTTTTTTCTTAATTTGAATATGGTAAAATTCTGTGTCAGAATTTGTGGTTGAGGCCTGGACTTCAGAACCATTTTGGAATATTGAAGCACCCAGTTTTAAAAAGTTTTATTTCTGCTTTCAAGAAAAGCTTTGCATATTGGGGGGGGTGTAGTGTTCAGAATAATAGCAATAGAAAAGTCCTGCTGTGTGTTTTCTTTCAGGAGGAGAAGAAGAAAAGGGGGTGGATTCCAATCCCAGGAGCTGTTTTGGGGTGAAAGTGAGTGTATTAAGTGTTGGATTCTTGTAGCTGAAAATACGGAGCAGAACAGGAGCTGCCTATTCTAGTTTGTTGGCATCCACTTAAGAAGAAAACTGGATCATTCCACCAAATCAGAGCTTCAGTTTGGAAGGAATTATTGCTGTATTGTTCACAGGAAGTTGAATTATTGTTCCCCTTAATGCTGTTTTTGCTGAGGAGCTAGTTGCATGCATGCAATAAGGATACTGTGGCATGCAAGTAAGTTACTCAAGAGAAGAAGAAGTGAAAGATCTCCTTGTGGGGAAAAAGTTTTTGCTCTAGTTTAGCCACAATTCACGCTCGCTGAAGCTTATGGCTATAAACATTTACAGTTGTTATTGTTTACACGGAGCCTGGTGTGTGCATCCCACAGCATCTAACATTAGTAAGGGAAAAGTGGGTTTTTTATTATTTTTCTTTTAACTTTTATTAGCATTTAAGAATTCATTTCTTTTCTCAAAATGCATTGAAAGTCACAAGGGTTCCCACCCCCACCCCTTTGACTCTTTCCCAGTCACATTGTTCCCATTATTTTTTAGGATGGTTCTGTAAAAGACTGTTGCCCAAAGAAACATCTATTTTTTTAATTTAGAAAAAAAAGATTGTGTGTTGAAATGTAAAATACTTTTTCAGCCAAAACAAATATCGTTTAGTGCTGATAGACATGATCTAAATAAAATGCATCACATTTTACAGGACTGTGCTCTCTGTCTTGGCAACTTAACATCAGCTGTGTCTGCTGTATTTTGAAGCAACTTTTGTGGCAGATAAGTTGCCAGATGTCGCTTATGCCGTGTGAAACATGGCATGAATTTAGGCTATAATGGATGTCATATATTTTCAATCTAACGACCCACAATCATTTTCCCTTCCAATTTGGATTGTGATTCTCCCTTGCATTGGTATATCTAGAAATTGACTGGCCAGTCAGTTTGTGGTCGCTTGGACCTCTGATAGTTGTGATGTTAAGTCGAAGGCTTTCATGGCCGGTATCCATAGCTTTTTGTGGGTTTCTTGGACTATGTGGCCATGTTCTAGAAGAGTTTATTGTCTGATGTTGTCTGAGAAGCTGGCAAGATAGATGAGTAAATTATACATGCCGGATTAAAATAACACAACTCTTAAATTGGATCTTCTTCTCCATGTGTTCAAAAACATATAGTTCTATATAATAATCCTAATATATTTCTTGCCTACAATGTGGGGAACAACAGAAGATTAATATATAACACATAGCATCGGTAAAAACAACACCAGTTAAAAACACATATGTGGGGCATTTTCAGACCTTAAAATTGACACTGGAGGTGTGAATCTATCATCACAATGCTTGCCTAACCCATTCAACGTACATTTTTATAACATGTTTAAAAAACTCATGTGCTGAATGGATGTTGAGTGTTTGGAAGGGTCCTTTTTTGAGTGGAAAATCCTAAATCCAGTCTCTGGAATCTCCAGGTAAAAGAATCAGGTAGCAAGCATTCAAAAGAGTGAATACTTTTCTAGTTGAGAACCTGTAGTAACTGTTTTTTGTCAAAGGCAAAGGCAAAATATTTTGATCTAGAATAAGGCAGTATTCTATATTCAGAGATGTGTGTCCTTCCTGGGTATAAGAGGCCACTTTTTCCCATCCCACCAAGGAAGGAAAGACATATATCATCAGAAAAGGGGACAAAGCAGGACAGAGATAAAATATGGACATGCTAATTTAAATGTGTCAGTGGCCTGTTTAAAAGAAAATGATGATATTTAAATAGAAAGACAGTAAAGATTAATTCCTTGTCTGGAATTCCAAAATCCAAAATATTCCAAAATCAACAACTTTTGGAGCTGAGTACCTGTACTGTGAGGCTGGAAAGAGACACATGGATCTGTGAAATGGGGTAGTGAAAAGGGAATAGCTATTTATAGGTTTAATTCCGATGGTTACTTCCAAGTAGAAAAGACCCATTACATTGATGGGAGTCTTGCTAAATTAAGACTTATGTCCAATTCCAGTGATTCTTGTGTGGATTAGTTGGGATTCTAGTAGGGGTTTGATGATTTAGTTGGGAATAACAATTGGATATTGGTTTTATCTTTTAAATGCATCTTACTGTATTCCATATACTAATTTGCAACAAGTTTGGCTTTTTTTGGGTACCAACCATTTGCCTTATCATTCCTGATCAGGGAGGGGAAATAATGACTACCTTAGCTATAAAATTTTGTATGAAGAGGTCTCTTGTAGTGAACGTATTAGTTGCTAAAGAACAGAATTATTCTTTGGGTTTGCTATAAGCGGGGTAACAGTCTGATAAAAATGGGATCGGGGAACTAACTTAAAGCAGTGTTTTAGCAAATAAATGAGCTTGTAGATTTAATTCAAGTCCAGTCAAGCAGGGGCTGTTTGCATGAGAGATGTGACCGATAGGGCTCAGCTTCCTCGAAATATCAACAATGGAGGAGTCCCGCTGTTTCCAAATTTGTGCTGATGGATGCCCATTGTGTTTGACATGACATCCTTCTGCTGGAATGTTCCCTGGGGCTGCAGCCACAGTTGTACTTCATTGGTCTCCTCTTACTACTAGGTCTTTAAAGTCTGGTAGAAGCTAGATGAGTACAGTAAAGATTTTCTGCACATAGGCTGGAAAGAAATTATGAGCAGGGATACCTTGCTCATTCTCAATAATGGAATGTTTGTCCAGAGCCGCATAGCAGATGCCAGTTTGTACTGGTGGAGATGCCAGAATTCTTGTACATCTCTTCCTGTCCTGAAATGAGGGCTTAATAGCTTGACTTTGAAGCTGTGTGTTGAAAGTTGTTGTGCTTTTTTTTTTTAAGCTGAGAGATAAACATGAAACATGCCAGCTTCTGCAGCATGCTCAAATGTCAAAAGTAACATTTTAAGTACAAAATTCATATTGGCATCTTGAATATGGAACATTAACCACAAAACATGAAATTTGGGAGCTTTGGACTTGTTTGGCAGTTCCTGATTGTTTTGTCAGTCATTAAACATGAAGTCTCATAAACAACCAGCAGTCAAATCCTAAATACCAATTCATCTCATCCGTCAAATGTTGTCACAGTCAAAATACTATTATTGCATCCTCTCAAATACTAATACTATTGCATGTTGGCTAAAAATGTTGTTGTTTGTCAACCATGAAACATGGAATCATTTATGTATTAACTACATTTATACATCTCCTTTCTTTAATTCAGGGTAGTGAACATAGGTTCAGAAAGCCTAGTGGTGTGTCTTAAATACTAAGAGCAATTGTGTGTCAGCTGTCAAATACTTTCAAACATGAATGGTCTAATTATCAAATATTGAAAATTAATATTATTTGATGTCATCTACAAAATACATGATACCTAAGAATATCTAGAGAATATCCAGTGTTAAATTTCATAATATACCCCAGGGCTCTTTGAATAGAAATAAAAAATAAAATTTTCTTTCCTGGGTAGTTTATTTGGCAGTCTTTCTGCAGGAGGAAAAATCCCAGTGCAATTTTTAGGCAAAATTAAGTCTCTGAACTGGCCAAACTGTTAAATTAACTTCTTTTTGACATTTTCCCTGGCTCTGGATAGAGCTGAAGACCTCTGCTCCTCATTCTGGCTGTTGACTCCAAGTCATACATTATCAGCCTTGTTTCATATGTGGCTGCCCATCACCTTGACTTCAGCCACAACATGGGAAGAAAACTCTTTTTTAAAAAAAGGCTCCCAATATCCCACAGCCAGCATGGCAACTCACTATGGTGGCTGGATATTTGGGGAAGTTGTAGTTCCAAAAAAGAAAGTATTTCCAAGTTCTGTTTCAAAGATCATCCCCCTCCCTTCCCACTTCAGGATGCTTTTTCAAGGTTGTGTGTATTGAGCATCTGTCCATGTTCATTCATTTTTTTTCCATTGGTGGGATATGCATCTCATCTTCTTCTAAGCAATCTTTTGGCAACTTCTGCCAATACTCAAAACGATTGCAGCATAATTCACTTTGATTTTCATTTGCTGAGACTTGAGTGTTAAAGAACATTGACTTGAAACTAAATTGCACAGAGGTGTGTTTAAGGTATCTGCTGTTGGGGTTAGTTGGCTGAGAGTATACTGACTAGAAATGTATTCACACCAGTCCACTATTTCCTCCCTCCCTCCCTCCCTCCCTCCCTCTTTCTTTATTTCTTTCTTTCTTCTAATAATGCACATGCATAACAAAGAAGATAATGATTGATACATTCATAGAAACTAATGATTAACAAATTATTGTGTCCCAAAATGACTGACAGCTGAGACACAATTTTTATTTACTTCATCTCATTTTTAAAAAATAGCAAAGAAAAGTTGTGTGGAAAGTCCCCCCCCCCCCATTTTTTTTAAATAAAAGAAAATATAATGAATAAACTGAACAACTGGGGGAAAGCTGTCTGCACTAAGGTAGAGATGAATGGATGATTGTCTGCATCATTCAATTTTACATGAAGGTTGAGGGCAATTCAGTTCTAAGTGTCCACTAGAGCCCAGGCTGTGATCTTCTGGCTCACCACACTGTAATCTTCTATCTGAGTAATCTTATGAATTGTTTGGGTACTGCTTTTGTCTTTAAAGTTCCAGATTTACATCTTCTCCACTGGTCTCTCAGTTCTTCTTCAGTTTATTTGGGCTGGTAAGCATGCTTACAGATACCTACACACATGTCTGTCTCTCTTAATGCAGTCTCTCTGCTCTTAATGCTGCTGCCAGAAGCAACCATTGCTACCCCTGTTCCTCCTCTTCTTACCTTGTGGCTCATCATCACCTCTCTCCCTCCTTGCTGGCTCAAATTCCTTTCATCACTGACTCCTTGCCACATCACTTCTCTGCTAACACTACCTGTTGTTGATGCTCTTCTCCATAAAGCTGGTCAATCCCAAATGCATTGATTTAAAGGCTGAGTGGGAGCTATGTGGCCACTCCCAGTCACCATAGCCAATGTTGAGAGTTGGTGTCCAATAACATCTGGAGGACTACACAATTCCCATTCTTGCTTCCTCCCTCAGAACAAGCCATTGTGGGTGAGGTGCTCTGAAAGATTTCCTATCATTAATAAAAGAAGAAGAGCAACAGTTTGATTTCCCAGCATTCTGCTGTCTGTGGTAGTTCCCTCAGTGCACCCACAGGACACACTGGCCCTTGTCTTAATATCAAGTGATTATTGAATATATATAGCTGGAACCCTCACAGGTTACAAATGCAGAATTTTCAGTTATGTATATAAGTGCTTTGTGTGTCTGAAAGTAAATATGAAAGTCTTATTTTGTTGACCTCAAACTCTTCCTTCTTACAACCTTGGAACTATATGCCCCCTTTCTAATCTTCTCCTACATTCAAGTTGAGTGTGATGACTCTTTTCAATATGTGTGAGTCCTGACTGCTTTCTATCTTCTGTGAGTTTTTCTGCTCATTTGTAAAAAAAAACTTTTTACAAACAAGTTACCATGACTGCATCATAGATAACAGACCAATAGATTTAGAAGGGCTGCAAATGCCACCTATCCAATATCCTTACATGTAAAGAACTAAAGAAGTCCTGAGAGTTGGCCTTCCAACCTCTGTTTAAAGACCCCCAAAGAAAGAGAGTCCACCATTATCTGAAGTTGTCTATTCAACTGGCTGCTACTTGAATTCACTAGAATGTGAATTTCATGAGCTGGTTATTGGTCACATTTCTTGTTGGTCCTAAAAATCTCAACCCTCAGTTTAGTTCAGTTTTATTTCTTAAAACCTTAGGCCATCACAGTATGAAACAGTGGAAATGGGTATTGTATAGAAAGTTGACTAAATGATAAAGTCAATACGAATAAACTGAAAATACTTAAAATTAAGCCACCAATACAACAAGAGGGGGGGAATTATATTTTAATTACTAATTTTTAAAGTTCAGCATACAGATTTCTAATTTTGGTCCTATAGGTAATTAATCATAATCAAAGGTAAACTTGTAAGCAGTGCTAGTAGGACAAGACTACGGGGTAGTTTGGAGTGACATGGTCTAACAGACATCTCCCATGGCACTTGGATAACAGTGATGGTGGCAGCCCAGTCACAGAATACCATGATATGCAGTTAATACAAGTGCTGCATCAGCCAGTCAAGGGTGCCTCTATATGCCATTTGAACTTAAACTCCATTCCTAAATGTGAGAGTGGCTGAACTAATAAGGTGCTACTTTGGGAGGGAGGGTGTATAGTCAATGATGTGATGGAATGCAGGGTATCAATTAATAGCCCTGTAGACCCAGAGGATATTTAAATAAATTGTACCAAGATGGCATCCTAAATCTATCACCATCCAGCTGCATTGGATCACTCTGAGTTCTAAATGTATGAAGGAGGGAGAAAACCTTCTCTCTGACTACATGCTCTCTATATAAGGAAAGTTGTGTGTATAAATGACACCTGGATATTGACTGATCAAAAAGAATGAGCTTCAGCCAGTTGGGATTGAGGACTCAGGAGACATTTTGTACCCTAATCTGAAAGCTGGCTGCTTTGTTATGTCTCAAAAGGCTTGTTAAGGAATTAACTTTGATTTTAGGGGGGGGTAGAGGGGGGAGGGGGGGAGGTATAGTAAGGTGTTTTTTTTAATGGCATACAGTTTAAACCATCTTGTTATATCATGTGGACTTGGAACTGTCAAAAAGGCAAAGCTGGTATTTAAATAAAAATGCTTTCTATTTCTCTTGGGATTTTAAAAAACTTTTTCCCCCTCTGAAGTGTACCAGTTATAATTATCCATAACTATGCAGGCCTGTATTTAATGCTGTTTTATAATTACAGGTCTTAATGCTAGATTATACAAAGTCATTTATAAATAGTCAGAAGAGAAGGACTTTGGGAGTTGCGAACCTGTGGATTGCTGTAAGGTTGTGGCAGCTGATGGGATTTCAGCTGTATATACATATAGATGTGGTGTTAGCTGTGTAATGATTGATGAATCCTTTAATTAATTCCCCAACAAGTTCCGATTTATAGCCCCATATCTTTTTCTCCTGACACATCAGTGTTCATCACTTTTAAAGACATGGATAAAACCATCCCCCCTCCCTCCTGCAAGCTTCTTTGTGGATTTCTTGAAATATTTCTGGAGCATTTTGCTGAATGTAACAAGATTAGAGTTTCATAATTTTATGGTATAAGCAGTTGAGTTGGGATTGAAGTTGACTCTGTGCGAGGTGACAACACTTTTGTGAATATGGGGCATTCCGTTTGGGGTGGAAAAATCACAGTTCATTCAGTGAAGGAACCAAGAATTCAAAGTAGAAAATTATCAAGTAGATTTTTTGTTTTGTTTTGTTTAAGAGGCACAAGGAATTTAAAAAGGGCAGGATGCTCCACTGCACAAGTCTCACTAAAAGGAATGGTTGCTGAAAGAGCATTGTCACACTCCATTCATTTCAACACGTCTTTCTTAAGGACTTCGTAGTAGATTGTATCTGCATCCATCAAGCATACACGGTTAAAAGAAGTTCATTAGGCATGCTTTATGACTAGTTAGGTTCTTGACAGCTTCCCGAATTTTGACAGGAAAACCAGGAGGTCTGGTGGATCAGCCTGTGAAGCTGAAGGGCAGTTTTCATCTTGATGGGTTGCAAAGTATAATGATTATTATATCACTTACATAAAGTTATCTCCAGTAGGTTTCCTCTGCATTTCCAGACAAAAACCAGTGCACTGGTTTTAATATTCATACGTTTGAATCCCAAGTACTCATTCTTTCCCTCATGAGCCTTCTCATGTTTTGGCACCTATATCAAAAGACCCTATGGATGCCCTGCTAATACACTCTAGAAAACTGAGGTTTGGATTCAGAATTAGCCTGAACAGTATAGCAAGGGTGGGATGATTGAAAATGGAGAGTAATGTGCCCCCACATGTCTGTTCTTGCAAGTCCAAGATCCTGACCCAACATAATTTCATGAGTCAAAATGAAAATTGTTACTTCTCAAATGGTCTGGGAGAAAATGGTCCTTCTTTAAAGCAAGGAATAGGACTTTGCTTTCATTTTTATTGCAGGAGTGGAAATCATACAGCTCTCCAGATATTGTTGGGCTGCATTTCCCAGCAGCCCTAAACAGCATAGCCATTAGTGAAAATGCTTGAAGATCCATGACACCTTAAAATTACAACAAAATGCTGTACAAGACCTAATAAAGTGTTGTATTTCTAAATGATGGATTCTTCTTCCCATGAAGAATTAGTGATTTTTTTTTCATGTTGAATTAATGTTATTCCTGCTGCATGGGCCTATGTCTTTGTTATCTACATAAATCATTTGCAGTCACATTGCATCATGGGTTTTGAAGTCTGTGCCAGCAATATCTTGTTTCTGTGAATATTTGGGGAGAGGGAGGCAGTTGTGATGGTTTGGTGTAAAAGAGAAATGGTCTGATTCTGCTAAGCTGCACATGACATATGTGGGATATGCATATGGGAATGGGGATAATTTGGTGAAAGAAATTAAGCCAGAGAGTTAGCACCAGTTTTAATTTCTTTCCTTTTAAAATGATTTCTTGATGATTAATGAAATATAAATAAATTTTGAATATTGAAGTTTGCCCTCACCAATCAAAAATAGCTTCCACCAAAACATTTGTTAATCTGCTGTTTAAGAAAAACTTGCAGCCCAGGTTAAAAAATAAAACTTCAAAAACTGATCAGATTGCAAGAATAAACCTAGTGTGGGAAGCACCTATGCCTCGTTGTGTATCATAGTAGGATCTCCCTCCCCAGTATTGGGAATCTGATGCCAACTTTTGTTTTGTTTCTTGTTTTTTGAGGATTCGAAAATGAGAGAGCTATAACACTGATGTAAATGCTAATCCACTCCACACACAATATTCATCCAATTTTGTTAAGAGGTTTCACATTCAGCCACTGGTCAATGGACTTTCACATACTCAGCCATTTGGATATGCTTGATACAAAGCAGGCACCCAGCCAGTGGAGTTTGTAGGAAGAACAATACTCTTTTCCCGTTCTTCCTTTTTTTCCCTGGAATTCTTTCCTAGAACACCTGCATTGGAAGGATTTTCCTTCAAATCCATCCTCAGAATCCACTTTCTCTTTATAGCTTTGGCAGAGCACTTAGGTTTTTTTGTTTTTAAATTGGTTTGTTGTTGTTGTTAATCCATCCAAATGGAGGCTGAGTTATTGGCTTCCTAACCCTCCCTTTGTCTCCCCTTCTGTCGGAGCTTCCACTGAAATTCTTTGAAGTTCTTTCTCCACAAAACATCAGGTATGTTCATTACTCCAAATTAGCATAGCAGCCAGACCCTCCTCTCATATACTTGCATTTATTTAATTTGTATCTCCCCATTTCCCAACATGGGGCTCTTTCTTCCCTTTACCTTCCAAAGACAAAGCTTGCAATGCAATTAATGAGGGTCAGCCCTACCATTAGGCAAAATGAGTTCTTTAACTCAGGCAGCAGATAGTAGGGAATAAAGACTAGTAGTGAGGTGTTAAAGGATACATCTGTGTGCACCACGCACTCTGTCCTATACAGATATAACCTACCTTATTACTGAAAATATATTCCAGGCTATCCATGTTGGCCAAACAGCAAAATGCAATAAATCCCAAAATCTGCAAAACAGTGGTACCTTTTGAGGCTAATACATTACACAAACCTTTGAAACTACACTGGCTCCTTCATCAGACAAAGGTGTTAAAAATCATACAGGAGAGGAAGAAGAAAAAGGCTATGTTAAAACCATAGGCCTATGTTTTGTCTTAAGATGTTACTTTTCTTGTCAGTTAAGATAGTCTGGAGGGGTATCAATGCAGGCAGAAGCTACTCCTTTCTTTGGTGACATGAGAACTGGGAAACAAAGAGCCATATAAAATTTCAGCTCTGTTAGCAGCAGAAAAAGTAATTTCCCTTATGATCCATACTGTTTCTGTCCTGTGTGGGGCTACCTGCCTCTTTGTTAGGCAGAGAACATTGACTTTCTCAGAGAACATTGACGGCTGTATCTGGAAAACCATTTAGGTGCTTTATAGGCAAAACCTACTAAATATGGTTCCAATGACTAACAATGTTGTTAGTGTAGTGGTGGTCCTATCTCTAGTGCTAAAGTAAACCATGTATGGGGAATTGGGATGGATGGCATCATCTTGTTCATTGCTTCAGGGAGAAAGGTTTGGGGTTGAGCTTTAACTGACATGATAAATCAAATCTTCAAACTATTTTCATGACATCCAAAAGGTCAACAAATTAAATGTGAAATCTCCCTTGATGCAAAGATGATCAAACAAAGTGTCATACTTTGGCCACCTCATGAGAAGGCATGACTCATTGGAAAAGGCTACAATGCTAGGAAAGGTAGAGGAAAGTCGAAAGAGAGGAAGACCACACACTAGATGGATAGACTCAATTAGGGAGGTCATGGGCATGAATTTACAAGACCTATGCAGAGTTGTAGAGGCCAAGGAATATTGGAGGTGTCTCATCCATAGGTTCACCAGGAGCTGGGAGCAACTCAGGAACAGTTAACAACAACAAAGTCAATAGATAGCAGGCCTGTCAGAGTCTAGAAACAGATTAGTAGACTAGAAGTTCCTGTTCCCAACAATTAAGGTTGCTACAGAGTTTATCGCTTGGGCAAATAAGCCGGCTTTCCTCTTCTGGCTTCAATTCTGGATCTGGGATGCCCCTGGATGTTATCATAACTAAATTCCCACTGATCTAGACAGGATGCCGCCATCTGGATGCATCCCAGGTCGAAGCCTTGCTCAGCCCACACTTTTTCGATGTTGGGGAGCTTCTGACTTCAAAAAATGTCTGGCTGAGCAAGGCTTTGACCCAGGATGCATCCGGGTGGTGGCACTGTGGCTAGATTGGTGGTGATTTAGTTATAATAACATCCTGGGGCATCCCGGATCCAGTATTAAAGCTGGAAGAGATAAGACGGCTTATTTGCCCAAGTGAGAAATCCCTACAGTATGATTTTAACTTAACAAGGGATAACATGAGTCTTCAGCATTACTGAAACGTTCAGTTATTTGACTGTTCGTTACTTTGACTGGTGTCTTTGTTGAATACCAGGGGAAGAATATCACATGATTCATGGCTTCGGCTTCTGCCCTGTGCTGGCTGTTGAGGTGATGAGGTGAACAAAGAAGAGTGTGTTCTAAACCACAGGTTATTTAATATTGAAAACTCAAGTCTGAATGATCCATGCCAAAATATTTCTGATTTCTATGTACAGTTATAAAAACTGACGGGAATAAGAAATGTGCTGCAATGGTGCTGAATACCACGGGCCACCAAAATATCAAATAAATGGATCTACGTGCAAATTAAGTCTGAAGTCTCCCTAGAAGTCAAAATGTCTAAACAGAGTCTGTTGTAATTTGGATGTATCATGAGACAATATGACACATTAGAAAAGGTGATAATGCTTGGTAAAACTGAAGGCAGTAGGAAAAGAGGAAGGTCAAATTACAGATGGATTGACTCAATAAAGGAAGCCACAGTGAGTTTCAGGGCTGTGGATCACCATAAGCCAGCCTGACTGTACAACAACAACCAGAACAGTGGCTTGTAGCATGCAGATGTATGTGTATGTTTTTTTTTTAAACATACTATTTGACTTATTTTTGAGAAACATGAGAAAAAAGAATTTGTAATTTGTAGCCAAAACAATGCATAGCTACTTTGGGGCATCATGAAATTACAATAGTAAATAATTACTATAAAAAGCAACTGAATCAGGTTGCTAAACGGTAAGTCAACACTGACATACCGCCTATTGATTCGGTGACCCTACTCTTGTTCAGGACTTGGAATTTAATTTAGGTCTTTCTAGTTTCTGTTTCTACTTTCTCAGTATATAATGATTTAGATAAGAGGAGGAGGATAGCCTCCCGTCAGGTAAGAAGGAATGCACTATGTCTGGAAGGACTGTGAATTACCCTGTTGGTTTTTGGTGCCATGCTCATTGTGATGGACATTCTTCATATCACAGCATCCTCTGTATGGTTGAAGAAGGTACTGGTCTTTATTGAGACAGGTTAAAAAAACACACGCTTTCTTGGAACATTACAGAAAATGTTGTTTTTGTTTTTAACTGCTACAATCCACAGGCTTGTGATACAACGCACTTGTCTACTTCACAGTCCACCACTGTACATCATCACTTTCAGCACCCACAACAGAGTATAAGGTAGCAGCATGTCCTCATCTCTGAGTTTAGGCTTGACCCAGGGCCCTCTTTGTAATGGTACCCAAACTGTGTAACTCCTCTTTTTGAGACACTTCACCGATGAGGATGATATTATTATTTATTAGCCTGGCTGAGCCTGTTTGATTGCGCCTTTAATGCCTAATTAATGTGCATCTACTCTTTGATTGTATACTGTGTTTTCATAGTTCATAGGTTTCTCATTACAAAGCAACAAATTGTAGAAGAGTATTCTAAATAAAATTAGGTAACAATACTCATGTAGACAATGGGCAGTCATCAAGTGGAAGTATGTTCACCCTTTGGGGCATCTTCTGTCCTCCCTCCCTCCTGCAACCCCTTGGTTGACCCTCTAGAACAAATTTGGAAGCAGCTCAGAGTGCCATGGATGGAGGAATCTTCCATCACAGTTCCATCAATGGACAAACATGTCAGACAGGTCTTTTGCTTTATTCTTTTTTTACTTTGTATTGAAATTGGTAGGATTTAAATGCATGCACATAAGAGCACAAAATGGTGGCCAACTAAGTTTTAGCATCACAAAAGTTTGAGTTTCACAACTGATCTTACTCTTTCACATCAATATTAAAAATTTGTTGGCCTTCCCCCGCCCCACACACACACTTCCTAAGATGACTTGGGGAGAGCAAAAGGAGCAAGTCAACATCCATGTAGACAGGATGGATGTTCTGTCTTTTGCAATTTCTTTTAAAGTGCTAAAAAAAGAACCTTCTATTGCCATCCACCCATATGTAAAATAAAATAAAATAAAATGGAATTGCATTTCATTATGTTGTGCTCTTAGGTAATTTCTCCCCCTCGTGAATGTGTTTAAGAAGCCAGCATACAAGAGAGTGCTATATTAGCGTATTATTCTCACAACAAACAAGCACTGTTCTGTTGCTACCTGCTTGGCCATTGTTCCCGATTGTGTATGCTTTGCAGTGGTATTTGGATGGTTTCCTGCTCTCCGCCAGCACAAAAAAGGCATTTCTGTTACAATGGCCCCTAACCACACAATGACGGCATTAAGGATTTATGTGGAGGTTTCATTATTTTCTCCTCTTTTGTTCCTTGTAGGATGTCTTCCAAGCGACCAGCCTCTCCGTATGGGGAAGCAGATGGAGAGGTAGCCATGGTGACAGGCAGACAGAAAGTGGAAGAAGAGGAGAGTGACGGGCTCCAAGCCTTTCACCTTCCTTTGCATGTGAGTTTTCCCAACAAGCCTCATTCTGAGGAATTTCAGCCAGTTTCTCTGCTGACGCAAGAGCCTTGTGGCCATAGGACTCCCACCTCTCAGCAAAACACAATGGTAGGTCTCCTCCAGGCTCTATTGTGCTTTTGGTTTGCCTCTACAATAGCTTGGCATCTGAAGACCTCTCCTTTGTACAGTGTGCAGTTTAGCCATCACATGGGTGGAACACAACACAATAATGGGAAAAGTTTGACCTAACCAGATCAGTTTCCTTCTGGTACTCCTTGCAGCAGAGCCTTCCAGCAGTTAGCGCAACCCAACCTTATCAAGCCTCCAGTTTATCACCAATTCAGTAGCTATGCCTTATTCAATTGTAAAGTAAATGAATAAATCTTCAGACCAGTCAATCTATAAAACAGCATAGAATGAAAATAAACTCCCCTGCTCCTCCACACACACACAGTGCAGACCTTCCACCCAGGTGGCAATCCTATACCTTGGCAAGGGTAGCAAAACAAATATTGTGTGTGAAACAGTAACACAAAGGTATCACCCATCAGCAGATCCAAAGCAAACCTGGGAGCATGCAGATTTCAACACAGTTTATATATTAGTAGTGTACAGGTGTGATTTGTCAGCAAGTATGCAGAGGTGAAAAAGAGCAAGCATGGTGTAGTGGTCTGAATGCTGGACTCTTGGAGGCCAGGGTTTGATTCCCTCGTCAGCCATGGACTCTCATGTAAATCATGTAAGGGTGACTTCATTAAGTCACAGTCTCTCAGCATTAGAAGAGGCAGTGGCAAGCCTCCCCTGAATAAACTTTGCCAAGAAAACCTTATGATAGGTTTGCCATATGTTGGGGTTGACTTGAAACATGGACTACAACAATGCAGAAGTGAAACCAGAGCTTGGGGGAAAAAATGCCAGTAATTCCCAGCATTTTCCAGTCATTAGGGCTATTGGAGGATTCTGGGAATGGTTGTCCAAAAAAGTAATGTTTCTAAGTTCTGGGAGTATATTGTTCATGCATTTTTCATGCCATTCTCTACAAACCAAGAACAAACTCATTCTCAGAGTAGGTATCAGCATCCATACCCCAGATGGGTGGAAACATAATGATGGGGCGGTGGGGGTGGAGATGGTAATGATGCAGGTATGGGGATCTATTCAGCAAGCTTAATGGCACAGATAACTGGCTCACAATTTGGGGGACAGTAATGGAATACTTGGGTTGAAGAGGGGGAATGGAAAGGAGGAACTTGTCAAATAGCATGGCTGACTTGCCGGCTGGCAAGAATCATGGAAAGGAAGACTCTACAGGTTCCACTTTTACCGTTAAAAAAGCAATGCCCAAATGGACTCTGATGGAAACTGACAGTGCCAGAATCCCATGCAACAGCATGAACATGTTCAACAATTTTTTTTCTTTCTCTATTCCCCTATGAACCATCTTGTGTGACAATGTTTTTCTTCACCGTATTTCTGCTGACATGGATAGAAAGTTTGTCCTATAGAACTGGGGGAAGGAATTGAGTACGATCTTAGGGTGCATCTACACTGTAGAAATAATACAGTTTGATACCACGTTAACTGCCAAGGCTCCATTTTACAGAACTGTGGGATTTGTAGTTTTGTGAGATACCAGTGCTCTTTGGTAACAAAGGTGAACTATTGTGTAAAACTACAAATCCCAGGATTCCTTAGGTTGGAGCACAGCATTTAAAGTGGTGTTAAACTGCATTATTTCTACAGTGTAGATTCACCCTTAAACAACCTATTCTCCCACCCTCAAAAACAAATTATACGTAGTGTCAGTAACCTTCACTCTGGAATTGTTTCTCTTGTACCTTTAAAAGTTGGAAAAATCAGAAAGAAAGAAAAATGTTTAAAAGAATGCAGTTTAAACATTGTGATATGTGAATTTCTGGGGAACAAGACAGTGTTAAAGCCAGAGCTGTAACAAGGGCAGGTTCAACGATTGGGCATCTTACCTGTTGCTGTTTTTAAATGGAGGTATGATACTTAGATATGAGGAATACCTGACTGCAATGATCCTTGAGTTTTCTTCACCCTTTCCTTCAGTAACAAAACTGTGTTGCTTATTCCATAATGTGTGTGGGGGGAGGGGTGCACATACACATCTGGGGGGGGGAATCTAACAATTTATTGAAACATTTTTATAATATGGGGCTTCCCCCTGTTTTCTATATAGAAAGCAAAAGGTTAAACATGCTGCACCACTTCAGAAAGAATATGGAGTGTTGATAATCTTCTTTCTTGGATGAAGTACCTTTTGAGAAGAATTACCTGCCAGGTGGCTAAGGATGCCCGTGTGAGACAGTAGATTTGTGTGAATTTATCTTATAAGGAGGGTACACAGAAGTAAAGTGAATGGAAACCAACACCTAATGTAATATCTTAAAATGTACATTTTTTGCTTTGGTTATTCAGCACTGGAGAATGCAGCAGGATACTTCCCTTCCTTTCCCTTCCCTTCCCTTCCCCTATATTCACAAAAGGGCACTAAAGAGGAAGTATATATTTCTTAGTGAGGATAGGATTTTAATTTGAAAGTCTCTGTTTTATTAGATTTATTGAAATAATTACATCCAGCTTCTATCCAAAGATTTCAGGGTAACGTAAAATAAAGCAATGTGATCATTTTTTTAAAAAGTAAATACAGGTGTGTGTCTCCCTTTTCCAAAATTCCAAAGTCCAAAATATTCAAAAGTCCGAAACTGTTTGCATGGATGGCTGAAATACTGATACCTTTGCTTTCTGATGGTTCAGTATACAGAAACATTGTTTTGTGCACAAAATTATTAGAAAATACTGTGTATAAAATTACCTTCAGGCTATGTGCATGAGGTGTATCTGAAAAATAAATGAATTTCATGTATAGACATGGCTCCCATATCCAAGAAGTCTCATGGTAACCCTATGAATGAAAGAAGAGTGGAACAAATGTTTCACATGTTTTTTGAGTGCTGCACACCCACTATCTCAATTTTTGTTTCAGTTTTGTAATTGGCCTTATATATTAGACTCAGTGTGACTTTTCCATATTCGGAAAACCTAAAGCTAGAAGACACGGTCAAATCAATATGTGAAAGGCAGCTGGGCCCAAAGTTTGGAAGCTGCCTCACGACATACAAAATGTGTTCCACCACTGAGACATAGCCCTACTATTCAATGGGGTCAGGATGGAGAAGGAAGTCTGCTTCAGTCCATGAATGCCGCTTTCTGCATTGCATATTTTGTGTACATAGTTCTTTATAGTAGTGATATGACTGGGATATGTGTGGTGTGTGTTAGGTTATTTAGGACTGAGATATGAGCCACGTCCTTGGAATATGGTCAGGATTTTTTTTTTTATGTAGTACATTAATCTTCTTACAGTCCAGTAAGGTAGGCCAGGATTATTATTGTCATATTGCAGATGTGGGCTGGTTAAGATGGGGAAAGGTTTGCCGGAGCCCACCATACCAATTCATATAAAGAACAAGATTGAATTTGGAGAGGAGGAGTCCTGTTCCCAGCTCGGCTTAGTCATTCAACTACATCAATTCTGTGCTTGTATAATAGAACATTTTTTCAAACAGAGAGCTGTTGTGGGGTAAGAATGCAAATTTCAGGTGTACCTTTTGTACATCTAGCTTGAGATAGGCTCCAGCCCACACCTCATTTAATTGTGATGGGACAATACAGAATGTTGTGAACACCAGAGTAGTTATTGTGCCAGCTCTAATAATGAGAATTTTCATTGTTTGGGGAAAGCTGTCTCCTACACTCTAGACAAAAGTGTAATTACTTTTGAACGATGTGGAATGTGCTCTGCTTAAATAGCACGGCAAATAGATTTGCAAAGATTCAGATATGGCTTGCTTAGATGCCATATGTGCAGCATGGCAATAAGGCATACTTAGAACGTAGCATAATTATGCATTTTGGCATACAGACGAAGCATACACACAATTTCACAGTGTAAGCCCAATTCTATTGTTTCTCTAAGAGGCAGACCAGCTTCCCTGAAGAAGGCTAGTTCAGTTAAAATAAAGCGAATACTGGTGATCAAAGTTTGCAATTGTCTTTTTTTCAATGTCTCTTCCTCTCTCATGCTTAATTGATATTTATCTTATGATGGAATTATATTGTTGCAAGCATTGTTGTGCTAAATGTCATTGCTACAGTACTACTTGAAAGCTGTTTCCATACATATAATTTCAGGCTTGTAAACTTCTGCCTTTCAGTGCTTGTACTTACATTGTCTTACAAAATTATTCTCAGAGCTGACTATATAAACAATGCCACCTGTAGGCATTAAGCAAGACTAGAAATTGTGCAGCCCACCTGCAAAGATTCTGCTGTGATTTCATTTTGGTACCATCCTGCCTTACAGTGATTGGTCTAAGGAGCACAAGATGGTATCCATGAGTCTCTTATCACCCTGAGCTTCACAACAATCCTATAAGTCAAACTAGCTGGAGGACAAATGATTGACCCAAGCTCACCCAGTCTGCTTGGTGGCTGACTGGGATTGGAAACTGGATCCCTCCAGTATGTCTTGGACATTCTAGCCATTGTACCATATTGACCTTGTTTCAGTACTCCCCAATGGCCAATGATCATGGATTTGAAGCCTAACAGCATTCTAGGGGGCATGTTCAGAATCTTCTGCTGTTCAGATAGAGAATTGGTGTTCCTATCCAAAGATTTGGAATGTTGATTTCTGGGACTACAGCTCCCAGAAACACTAGCCAGCATGCCACCCACCATGCTTGCTTGGTGGTTTGGGGAATGGTGGTCCCATCTCTGTTCATACCTGAGATCCTTTAAACTGAGGTGTCAGGAGTCTAGTTTGTAAACTTTAGCATGGAAATCATGTATTAGTGAGATAATGTACTCCTTTCCTCAACAGTATTCAACAGCCTGAAACGTAAGTTGTTCACAGAAGCAACCATAAAAAGTATCATTTAGATCCACTTTGCGGTATGTTAGTCTTTGTGTCTCTATGGGGTGGGAGGTTCTCATTAGTTATAGAAAAGTAGAGGTATAACTGTAGGCTACATATTGTGTTCCCTGTACACATTGTCCCCAGATTCTCATCTGCATCTTATTTGAGGGAGTGAGCATCAGGTCTCCTTACACTAGAATTGGTTAAGACAGAGGCGGGTACAGACCGCCCAAAAAGGGCGGCCTGCCGGTGCCTTGTTTTACCACGCGAGGAAGCCGCAGTGGACAAACTGCGTGCTTCCTTGCATGGCAAAAAGAACCTGCAAAAAGTGGGTTCTTTCTGCGGTGCCCTTGTGATGCCGCAGTGCACCAATGTTGCACTCGCGATGTCACAAGGGGCACGACATGCAGATGCTAAGCATCCAACGTGTCAAAATAGTGGCACCTGTGTATACAGGGTGCCGCCATTTTGATGCACTCATCACATGCTAGGGGTGAGGCACGTTTGGGCAGTGAGCCCTCAGCTAACCCCTAGCACATGATGAGGGCGCACTATAGGCCCGACTAGATCGGGCCAGAGTTTCTAAAACATCCCTACAATGGCATTTGTAGGTACAGTTGGCCCTTCTAATACACAGATTTTTTATACACAGATTCAAGCATATGCGGTTTGAAATGTTCACAAAAAGTATAAATTTCAAACATCAAACCTTGATTTTCCTTTTTTTAAAATAAGAGACAACATTTTGCTATGTCATATTTAATGGGACTTGAGCATACATGGATTTTGTTATACATGGGGGATCTTGGAACCAAACCCCAACGTATAACAAAGGTCCACTGTCCATGGTAAATTGTTTCAAGATTTACATTGCCAAGCCTGGGATGAATAACAGTCACCTGTGCTGGTCAATAGGACTACACTTTCTGCTTGCTATATTTCATATTCCAGTGTCCAGATTGAGCCAGTTAAGCCCAGGAGTCTGTGCTGGACAATTTGTGCTCTAGTTCTAGGATTGGTAGAGATGCCTACCGCTCTGGTGTGATCATGACAGAATATCTCCAAATCACCCACTTAGAATGGTTTAGAAATTCATTTGGTCCAGGTTTTCTAAAATCAAACAATGAACTGAACACAATATGCAGTTAGAAATCAATAGATAATTCCAATTTAGTGATGCATTTTCTCAAAGAAAAAAAAACAATGTGCTCAACAACATCAACACGTGTACAAAGGCACTGTATAAAACATGAACAAATTGTGACAGACATGGGGAGTCATTCTGCTGGGGACTTTGTTGTCGTGTGCCTTCCAGTTGTTTCTGATTTCTGGTGAACCTAAGGTGAATATATCATGGGGTCTTCTTGCAAGATTTGTTCAGATAATGTTTGCCTTCCTCTGGGCTGAGAGAGTGTTACATGGCCAAAATGATCGAGTGGGTTTTAATAGCTGACAGGGATCTGAATCCTGGTCTCTAATCACAACGCCCTGCTGGTAAACAGCCTTATGTGTGCAGAAAATTGAATTTAGTAATTTCACAACGTCTGTATTCACCTAGGGCCTGCTGTGCAGCTACAATGCATTGGCTTCCATTGTTCATTGCACAGTGAACACTGAAGTGCTTTGGGATACTCCCCTATGCACATCTGGACACTGGCTAGGAAGTGCTGGAGCACAATAGGAGTGTCGAATACCCATTGTGCTTCAGAAGTTTTTCATGTGCACCAGAAGTTCCTGACTTGCATTGGTGCACTCCTGCCAGTGTTCAGAGGCACACTTTCACAATTCACTAACAGGGTTTTGTTGCATTTCTGCAATGTAGCTACAGTTTGGTAAATTAAACATTTATATTGTGATATAGGATCTTGTCCAGGATTTAACCAGTGATTGCACATGTACAGAAATGTGGTCATTTGAAATACACACACATGTTTAAATTTATATGGTGGGGAGCTTCTATGGAACTGAGATAGAAAGAAGGCATAAGAATGAGAATCTCAACATGACTGGATTGGGCAGATTCTTTCATCTTCTTGACTCCTTTGTCAGTTTGTAATTTTTTAAAAAAGTTTATGAAAAGTTTATAGAAAAGTTCATGATGCAAAATGCTTAACCCTAGTCTTTGCAGCTGAGGGCATTTATAAAAATGGGGAATGACATGATGCACTTTTACAATATAATGGAGTGCTGCGGACTAGCCAGGACAGGCCTCTTCAATGCCTTGTTATGGCTGACTGAAAAGTTTGATGCCCACAAGGACAAATACATTTGGAGAGTGAGGGTGTGGTTGGCTTGCAGCTTCTTATTGAGAAGCAACTCTCTGTGAAGCCCTGGTGAATTGTAAAGGGAGTCATTTGGAATCAGTTAAGCAGAAAATCATCACCTGGAAAGCAAACACCTTGTTTTCTAAATGTGCTGGGAACCGTATATTTTCCATTGTTTTCAGCTGTACAGGCACACACCTAATTGGGGGGGGGGAGAAACAATTGAATGACTTCATAACAGAAAATATTTGTGCTGGAACCTCTTGTGTCAATATGAGGCAAAGGCTGGTTTACCTTGGAAATAGTGTACAAAGCAGCGAGGTGGAAATGTGCAATTCAGAATCCATCAGAGTATTTTAATTGTTTAATTTGTGGCAAAGCTCTCTCCACATAACTAAGAATTTTGCCCACCCATCCCCCATGATATTTTCCTTCAGTTCCTAAATTTTTACCTTTACAGTAACTTAAAACTTCAGCTGAGGAGTTAAAAATATAATTTAATAGGGATGTACAGTTGTCCCTTCAGATTCACGGCTTTGGGGTTCGTGGATTCGATTATTCGTGAGCCCCTAGTTGTGTGCGTGTGCACTCCTCCCTCTCTGTCCCTCCCAGGCTTTTCCGCTGTGAGTGATGGAAAAGCCGGGAGGGTGCATGAGCACAGCTAGGGATTCACAATAATTGAGCTCCCTGAAGCCTTGGAACTGAAGGCAGAAGCAGCAGGCACACCCTCCTTCCTTCCCTCCTAAGGTTTGAGAGAGGTCCAGGGATCTCTCTCAAGCCTTAGGAGGGAAGGGGGATGTGCCCCAAGCATTTTGTCACCCTACCTGTTTAACTTGTATGCTACATAAATTAAGATTAGAATTTAAGGATGAAGGCATGAAAATTGGAGGAAGCAGATGACACCATGCTGCTAGCAGAAAATAGCAAGCAATTGGAACAATTCCTAATGAAAGACAAGGAGGACAGTGAAATAGCAGATTTACAGTTGAACATTAAGAAAACAAAAAAATAATGATCACAGATGATTTACATAACCTTAAAGTAGATGATGAAGACAGAAATAGTTCAAGATTTTCTATACCTTGGCTCAGTCATAAATGAGAATGAAGACTACAGTCATCAAATAAAATTAATAAGAGGCTAGGACTTGGAAGGGCAGCTATGAGGGAACTAGACAAGATCCTGAAGTGTAAAGATATATCATTAAATAACAAAATCATGATTGCCCATGCCATCGTATTTTCAGTTTCTATGTATGGGTCTGAAAGCTGGACAGTAAAGAAAAGCTGATAAGAAGAAAAATTCATTTGAAACGTGGTGATGGAGAAGCATCCTACAGATTCTATAGACTGCTGAAATGACAAATAAATGGGTCCTTGAGCAAACCCAGTGTGAACTCTTCCTAAAAGCAATGTGACTAAGCTGAGACTGATGTAGTTTGGCCATATCATGAGAAACCACTAGAAAAGACAATAATGCTTGGTAAGGTAGAAGGCAGTAGGAAAAGAGGAAGATTGCATTTCCGATGGAGAGACTCAGTCAAGGAAGCCAGGACCCCTAAGACCTGAGCTAGACAGTTGATGACAGGGTGACTTGGAGTCTCTCATTCATAGGGTCACCATACATCAAAGTCCACCTGATGGCCGTTTACAGCAACATTTTGCTGACTCCTATCCTTTACCAGCAAAGCATGTAAACATGTTCAGATTTACTGAGAAATTTCCTGGGTGGGCTTCCCAGTTATAGTAGCGGGTTAAGAGCACAACGTTGGAAATGAAATAACAAATCTTGATATATTTGCTATCCCCATACAATCCTCAAAATACACCTTTGGTGCCACAGAATTTAGAACTCTCTTGACATTCAGTTGCTTACCCCTTTTCCATGCTAACAACATCATCAACTTTGGAGAAAGGGAAAGATGCAACAACAGCTGGTTTCCATGCACCCAATTAAGATTTTCAAAAAAACTCTCTTCTTTCTCTTTTCTCTTTCCTGCATCAGCATAACTGTGAAGTTCAGCTCTGTGTTTCCAGTTGCTAGTGAAATGCAGTGTACATGTGAGCAGATGAGGCATCCCCTCATGTTTAGTAAGGGCAATAACCTCTGTGAACCCTGTGAAGCTAACATCACAAGATAAAGCTATTGAGTAGAGTTTGTGTCTAAATTAACTGGGGATGACTTTGCCACAGATCCCCAAACAATGCTATCATTATCTGTGGGAGGAGGGTTTTACTTCAGCATCCCTTCCCTGTGCTTTGAAAGGGGAAAAAACACACACACACAAACCTCAAGCCAGCCCTAAGGGGAGAATGAGCTCTGGAAACAGGATTATCTGTTTGCAAGCTGCAGATAGGATACAAGGGAAAGTCACAGAGAATGCTTGCTGATAATTTGGAACAAGGGCCAATTAAAATGCTTCGCATCCAATAATTGTTTCTATTACTCTAGTGACATGATATCCTTTTGATTATTCAACATCATCATCCTGTTAATAATTAATTGTATCTTTTGAAATATAATGATGGTGTATTATGCACAGGACTAAAAAAAAGTGCTCCCTTCCCCCCATTTCCCCTAATGGCCTGATCAACAATCCAGGTAAGATGGAAGGGCTTGGATTGAACCCAGTACTCAAAGTAACTTCTTTGTTTACTCATTGTTATGTTGCATTTACTTGGCATCACGCGTAGCCAGTTCTGCTGTTTTCCTGGGTACTCCTTTGAAAGTTTTCCCCCCTCTGAGCTGATAGGTGGCAGTGGTGGTGGTGATGTGTGCATGCATGTGGCAAAATGAGAGAGATTTCAAATACATCACCAGCCTGTCTGGTGTGGTTGTATAATGTACATTCCACGCAACCTTTCATATCCACGGGTTCTGCATCCATGGATTCAACCAACTACAGCTCGAGATTATCCCCTCCACCAAAAAAAAAATAAAAATAAATAAAAAATTAAAATTAAAATTCAAAAAAATTCAAAAAAGCTAAACCTTGGTTTTGTTCACAATGTTATATAAGAAACACAATTTTACTACCCCACTGTATATAATGGAAACGTGAGCATCCATGGACTTTCATATCTATGGGGGTCCTTGAACCAAACCCTAGTGTATACTGAGGGCCCACTGTGCTAAAGCTGTTCAGGGCTCTTGTGCCTTTAAACTGAAAACTTCCTCTTTGCAAGTTCAGATCATTCCATCACTTCTTATTGATCTACATTGAGGGGTTGATGATAAATAGACTTTCTGAATTGCCCAAATGGGGATTTTTTTAAAAAAATCTTTGCTAACCACTTTATTGAGTGAACATATTTCACAAAACCTTCTGTTTTAATTCATGGTAAAATGTGTGGCATTAGCTGGGTACCAGGCTTTAATGGATGTTGGAAAAATCTCTTTTCTTCAATGAAAAAGGGTATCTTAGCATGTCAAATTAGTCCTTTGATTTCAGCCATCATGATTTTTTGCTTCAAATGAGAGGTTTGTTTTTTTAAAAAGTGTCATTTTTCTATCATCAGTAGCAACAGCATAGAAAAGGTTTTGGGGTTTTTTTGGGGGGGTGCAAATTGATGAGATCCTGCATTCTTAAACATAATCATGCCAGTGCTATGTGGTTATTGTAACTACATCTGGCAACTGTTGTTCTTTTTGGTGGTGGTGTTGTGCCTTCAAGTCATTTCCAGCTTATGGTGACCTTAAGGCAAATCTATCATGGGGTTTTCTTGGCAAGATTTGTTCAGAGGAAATTTGCCATTGCCTTCCCCTGAGGCTGAGACAGTGGCATCACTACGTTTGGTGTCTCATGGTGTCACCTGTACATTGACTTCCTCCCATTTCACACCATACAGAATCCTTAATAATGCTTTTTTGCAATGATGGTACTCATAAATTGTAATTCCCATATACCACTGAATGTAATGCTAATAGTTAAACAACTAGCAAAATTAAAATTATACCTTCATATTACAATGTCACATGCACAACAAATGTATGTACATATACATAGTGAAGATTTGGTTAAATGTGATGTTTTAAAAGAAAATTTTAAAAATCATTTTTTAAAAAAAATTCAAATTTTGAATTTAAATTTTTAATTTTAAAAAATTCTGGAGCCTCTCCTCTCTCTTCCCACTGAGCTTCACCCCATTTTCACCATCTTTTAAAGCATTTTAAAGGGAAGCAGATGAATGCCACAGCTCTTTTCTGCACTCCCCACACCTTCATTGTAATGCCACTGTGTTGAGAGCATGTGACTTGCCCATGATCAGCCAATGACCAAGTTTAGAATCAAACCATTGTCTCCAGAGTCATAGTCCAATGCTCAAATGCTTGTTTATCTATTAGCATTACATTACTCTGACAGTGCCACTGTTTCAAAAATCCACCTTTTAAACTATACAGCACCCCAGCTAAAGGGAATCCAAAGCACTGCAGACTGGGATGCTGTGAAATGATGTCTGCAGTGCTTTCCTGGTCATAGAGCACTTTGAGAAAAGGTAGCTGAGAAGACACTGCAAGTCCTGTACCAACTGCTTGTCTCAATGTGCATAATAAAAAAATGTGCATAACAATATGCATAAATTTCCACGCAGAAAAATAAACAAATGCCTAAATCCAACCTGATACTAGTGGGTGATCACTAGGAATACAGAACTTTGTTCCTTTCTTCCCTGAAACCCTCCATGACTCCTGGGGATTTGCTCCAGAACATTTCTTAAGTCTCCAGAGCAAGTTTTGAGAGTGGGGTGGAGGCTTGGGAGTAGAAGTGAGTTGTCTGCTCCCAGTGAAATTACCCTAGTGCTTGCAATCTGATATGGACCTAAGTCAGGATGGGTTTTGAGGAGGAAATTGAAAAACTTCAATGAGCTTGAATTTGTTTTGCAAGTTTTCATATCCCTAATGGTTGTCCTATCCTCAAGGGCAGGGGTAGGTAAACTTTTTGAGCCGGGGGCCGGGTTGCTGTCCCTCAGAGAACTGGGGGGCCGAAAAAAATAAATAATTAATTTTTTTTTTAAAAAAAATTAATAAACCAGGACAAATGTAGGACAAAATTTTCTAATGGAGGACACTTTTTTTAAAAAAATGGAGGACATGCTAAAACATTTGCTGATTTTTTTAAAAAATGTTAATATAAATGCATGTTTCAGAGGCTTCTACAGACAATTGCCCTCCTTGCCCGCTGCTTGCCCCCTTTGCCTGCCGCTTGCCCCCCATTGCTCGCCTCCTCCTGATAGGCCAAAGGCCCCACGCCCTCACGCGAGAGGCCAAAGGCTCCGGCAGCAATTGGCAGCAAGACCAGGCTGGGGCCGGTCCCAAGGCCTTGCTGGGCCACAGCCGGCCCGCAGGCCGCAGGTTGCCTACCCCTGCTCAAGGGAATGCTTTCTGTATTTCATACCCAATATCTGAAGCTGATCTATGCCCCTTCCCTGGCCAGCAATACTGCTCTTGGAAACATTTATTTGGAAACACACAGCAGATTTTATGACTCTGGAATCTACATCAGATATGCCTTCCTCTGTGTATCTCCATCTGCATGCCCATGTACATATATCAGTACAAAGGGTACACTCTAAATGAAGCTGTCATACTTAAATCACACAGTTGGTGCTCTAGCTGTAATTCCAGCTTAGTTCCTGATCTGTGTTTAATCCAAACATGCCGGCTGTCTATGTGCATCTCTAGCTTTATGTCTTGGTCCAGCATGCTGTTTCAGTGGTTTACCTTTTGGCATGTTGCTCTGTGTGTTTTATCATCAGCCATGAGCTGAAGGAAAGAAAAGGAGATGTCAATAAGAAGGAGGAATGGAGAATACTTATTGTCTCAACCAGGAGTAAAATGCACTACAACGTATTTTATCTGTTCAACTACTTGTGTTGAGAGCTCATCTGTTATAGTGACAATACCTGTGCTGTCTTTCTAAGGGAAAAAGAGGTGACCAGAGCTTCAAGAATGATTGGTGAAATTCCAGGTTCAGATATCGTCTCAGACAGCTCTTTCTCTTTCTCTCTACTAACAGTGTTTCTTTGCTATGTGGAGATAATAATAATACTGACTAGCCCCAATGGCCTAAATCCAGCTAGTATTTTCAGCTGTGTATATGTATGTGTTGTGTGCCTTCAAGTTGTTTCCAACTTATAACAATCCTAAGGAAAACTATCACAGTGTTTTCTTGGCTAGTTTCTTCAGAGGGAGGTTGCCATTGTCACCCTCTGAGGCTGAGAGAATATGACTTGCCCAAGATCCCCAGTGGGTTTTTGTGGCCGAGCTGGGATTTGACCCCTGGTCTCCAGCCCAACACTCAAACCACTGTGCCGTATTGGCTCTCTCTAGTTTCAGCTAGAGTAGATTAACTGACTCATTGGGATTTACAAAAGTGTAGACTTAGCAAGTGTAGATTGTTAATTCAATTGTGTCTAATCTTATTAGGAGTAATATTTAGATTGAGGTATACATAATTTAAGGGAGAGGATCATTGTACAATACATAACGGCATTCCAAATATTTCAGGATCTGTCCTTAGCAAGTTTTTTATGGATCACTTTTGCAAATCCAGTTGATTCACAGAGTCTACTTTAGTGGATTTCTTTAGAGGATCATAAAGGCTGAGGAGGTCAGCCAAAATCCAGGGAGAGTTGTTGCCAGTCAGAGTAGACAATATTGGACCATGGAATTCTTGCCTGAAGACGCTCCCTTCCTCTATAACTGGCAGTCCAGTTTATGACAAACACTGTGGAGATGAAAGAAAGACTTAATATGGGACTGCCATTAGAAGCCCTGTATGTTTTAAACCAAAGTTCCATCTCGAGATAATATACGTGAAATGTTTGAACATACTATAAATGCAGGGGTGCAGCCCTATGTGTGTAACAGACCTTACTGTCAGTAGGTATGTGGCATTGTATAGCTATAAGATTTTGGCTGTCTTGTTGAAAAGATGGTAATGCTCTCTTGGTGCTTGATATATATTATTCCCACTTCTATGATATTTCTTTCTTTCTCTGTGATTCTACACTTTAGTGTGTGTGTGTGTGTGTGTGAGAGAGAGAGAGAGAGAAATATTTTGTCTCTTCTACATTTTCTTCTGTTTCATGCTGAACAGACTACACAGCTGACAGCTTAAAAAAAGCCACCCAGCTCTCAAAATTCTATCCAGCTTTAAACTCTTATGTTTATAACCCTGAATATCTCTAAAATGTCTTTACCTAAAACACTTTACGGTTTTTATTACCAGGTTTATGCCAGTAATAATATTCGCATCAGCTTTCTTAGGGATAATCTTTCGGCAGAACCCTCGCAAGAAAGGCTTTTGAAAACTATCGTTGCCGGCAACGCAAAGCTCGAAACATGAAACATCGGTATAATCACCCCTTCTGACAACTTAACATGACAGATTGAAAAATACAAGCCGATATGGAAGCGGGATCAATGGATTATCAAAGTCCTAAAACATCTTCTCTGGAGGGGTGGGCAAAGGGGGGTGTTTGTGGGCTGTTGGCATGCGTAAGACACTAAGTTTGCATAGCTTATAATAACGCAGAGCCAGGGCTGTCTGACTGGCAGGGAAGTTGAGAAGGAGAGAGCGGAGAGATTTACATGAGAGAACTCAGGGGGCTTTGTCACGGCAATTGTATAAAGTGATATACAGTACAAATCGACTGGAGCATGTCCCTGGATAGCAGGCGGTTTACAGCCTCTTCGAGCAGAGATTACTGCTTTATCTTGTCATACTAAATTAACGTGGCAGCACACTGTTAAACAGTGGTGACCTCTTCATCTGTGGAAATTGCTGCCTAGAGGAAAGATAGTATTTAAGACTCTCTCTCTCTCTCCTATTCTCTCTCTCTCTCTTTTTCTCTGTCCTTCCTTCTTTTTTCTTCCTTTAGGGGACCTGGAGGGTTTTCAGTATAAGGTTCTTGTAGCATTCCAGAGGATAAGGGGACACAGATGAAGGCAAGAGTTGGAAGAGAATGCTTTTAACACTAAGGTGAAAAGAGTTTTGTGCTAATTGGACTCATGTTCAATTAATAACTGTGCGGTGGCAGGGTATTATGCTTTTTGTTTGGTCAGTTTTGATGGAGATGCAGTGTTCTATGTACTGGGAAACCAAAACAAAAATGTAGTACTCTCCCTCCCTCCCTCTTTATTCTGATTTTTAGATACTGAACAATCAGATACAATTATGCCCAAATCTCTCTCTGTTTTCTCTAGTAAGATAGATAGTAGTCTGAGAAAAAACTTGAACTGGTAAAATACTCTGGTGAGGAGAACGACTGTTTTGTTCTCTCTGATGGTATGGTCCCAATCCAAACCCCTTATGCTTTGTATAATTTTTTTATTTGATTTGATTTATATCTTCCTATCTGTCAGGACTGAGATGTAGGTGATTTCCAATGTATTTTTTAAGAAAGAAATTACAGCTATGTGAGAGAACGGCAGTTCCTTTTCAAGTACCCTAATATCTTATTTAATCTGGTGAACATAGATCACCGCCTCGTTGGGTAAACATGAATAGGTAGGAAGCATTTTTATTTTGTATGTGTTCATGTGTGTCCCTTCAAGTTGGCTGTTGTCTTATGACAACCACATGAATTTATTGGAGTTTCTTAGTCAAGGAATACTGCTGCTGCTGCTGCTGTAGCTACCACCGCATCCTCTTCCGTCTCCTCTTATCCTTTATTGTTATATTTATTTGTATTCTGCCAGTAATGGGAATCAAGGTGGCTAACACCATATTTTTAAAAAAAATAAAATTAAAAAATATACAAAAACATTAATAAAAGTATAAATATAAATTTTTAAAAGGAACTAAACTGTTAAACTAGATATGAAACTATTAAAAGTCCATATAAAAACCTTAAAACCAGCACTGCATGGTATTAAAAGCTCAATTTTACTCAGTTTGTAAAAGCCTGACAGCATAAAAATGTTTTGACTTGCTGACAAGGAAGGCAAGTCAACAAGAGGGTAGATTCCAGTAGGTGAAGGTGAACTTTGTTGAGCTTGAGCACAAGGATACTTATCCCCATCCACTGAATATAGATCTTAAAAATGAACCAGTCTGCTAACCACTAATATAAGGGAACAGGACAGATTCTTGCCCTGGTTATAAGTTCTTGAGTAGCAGTCATATTCTTTCCAGATAATGACACAGCTTCCTGTGCATATTGATGCATATGTCCTCACAACCAGAGATATAACAAATTAATCTCAACAGAGTTTCAAGGGAACTGACTCTCCTCAAGCAGATTTATTGCTTTCATGGGGAAAAACTACAGACCAGCCTGGCAGACCTGTCTGACAGAACTATTTAAAAGTTTATGGCCAGTGTTGCATGTTGCATATTTCTGTATCCTGGTGAGCTCTGATCCCATCTCCACAACTGTGCGATTGTGAATGTGCCTGTAGTCTGATACCAGTGGATTGAAATCCATGAAAGCTCATGCTAAAATAATTTAGTTAGTCTTAAAGGTGGTGCTAGATTCCCCCCCCACACACACACACACACAACATTTTACTTTTTGATCATGCTTTTACAGTTGATGACCAGCAATTATATTGTTAACCCAAGCAGTTGTTCTTTGAAGAAACTAGCCTCTAGCTCCAACTGTCAATTGGACTCTAGATTCTATCATGCTTTATCTTTGATCTGTAAGATTCTACACTTGTTCAACCTATAAGCTCTACAGTTACACCACACCATTGTTTCAGCAAGGCCTACACAAGTTATATTTTTCTTAGATTTGTTCCCTGGCTTCATCTCAGGGACTACTATTTTTGAAACTTAATACTGGCAAACTCTAGCCCTTATGAATATACGCATATTTGGTACCCACTAGATTACTGGTTAATTTGATTGATGTTATAGTTGTGTGCCTTGTTATTTATGAGTTATGGCAACCCTTAAGCCTTGGCCAAAGTCACCCACTGGGTTTCCAAAGCTGAGCAGGAATTCAGACCCAAGTCTCCCAGTCTTACTCCAGCACTCAAACCACTACACAATCCTAGGTCCCCATTCAATTGATAGAGGTTACTATTTTGATCTTAATGTTTCACTTAACAAGTTTTCAAGCTCAGATCTAAACCACTGCCTTTAAAAATCACACAAAATATATTTTAAGTTGAAATGTTATCCATCAAATAATTGGGAAAATTTAAATAATTGGGAAAATATGAGGGTTTGTTTGTTTGTTTGTTTGTTTGTTTTAAGAAAAATAGATAGAGAATAAGAAATGGGATGACTGTAAACTCAACAGGACCTGAGTGTCTGTGGAAACAGAATGTTACAAAGTTTTTTGTGGGTTTTTCAGGCTATGTGGCCATGTTCTAGCAGAGTTTCTTCCTGACGTTTCACCAGCATCTGTGGCTGGCATCTTCAGAGAATGTTTGCCTGGAAAGGACTTGGCTGTATATATTGTGTGACCTGGAAAGGCAGGAGTGATTTGCATGTATATTGTTTGTTGTTAATGGCAGTCCTCAGGGTGTGAGGGTCTGCACAAGAGGGTTAATGTCTGCTTGATTAGTGCTCAATGTCTGCTGGGAAACCCCTGACCCTGGGAGATTTCTCATTTGCCTTTGTTGAGTTGTCAGGAAGAAACTGCTAGAACATGGCCACATAGCCCCAAAAAACCACAAAAAACTATGGATGCTGGCCATGAAAGCCTTCGACTTTAGAATGTTACAAGTTTGGATGCTTGTTGAGGGGGGCATATGATCCCTGGCCATGCCTTGTCTAGCATGACCCAAGTATTGTCTCTTCTGACTAGCAGTTGCTCTAAAAAAAATACACCTACCTCCCAGCTCAGCCTCTTGATATCCATTTTACAGGATATCCACTGATGGAACCTGGTCCCTCTGAATGCAAAGAGTATGTTCAGATATGCTTGAGGATTTAGTTAGTCTGAATTTTAAAGGTAAATATCCCTGATTTGCACTTCTTGTAAGAATTCGTGAAGGTGAAGATGATTATCCTTTGGAAGCCACACTCTCCCAAATTTTAATAAATCAATCCAGATCTCTCCCTAGAAGAAACTGTCATGCTTTGGCCATATGATGAGAAGACATGTCTCACTAGAAAAGAAAATAATAGTTTTTGCAGGGTTTTCAGACCATGTGGCCATGTTCTGGAAGAGTTATTCCTGATGTTTCCCCAGAATTTGTAGCTGTCATCCTCAGATGCTGGTGAACATCAGGAATAAACTCGTCCAGAAAACAGCCACACAGCCTGAAAACCCCACCAAAAACTATAGATTCCGGCCATGAAAGCCTTTGACTTCACAAAGACAATAATGCTTGGAAAGGTGGAATACAGTAGGGAAAGAGGAAGACCACATTACAGGTGGATAGACCCAATCAAGGCTAATAGTCTGCAAGACCCAAGCAGGGCTATTGGTGACAGTGTGACTGGAAGAGATCTCATTGATCACCATAAGTTGGAAGGCAGTTAACAACAAAGAACTTTTTGTTTTGGAAAGCCTTTGAGGACTGCTCAGAAGGAAAGGTCCTTTCATGTGCTATAATTTTTATATTCGTTTTTCTTTCTGATGGTTTGTTTTTAATTGCTTTCAATTTCATTGATATTTTTTAACAAAATTATACAATGAAATTGTTAGGTTATATCTGTTTTCACTTTTGTAAGCCAACTTGAATACAAGAGTGAGAGAAAGGTGGGATAGAAATAACAACAGCATATCAACAACAAGGGAATACCAGAGCAGTCTTATACTGGCATGTCTCTTCAGAGGCAAGTCTAATGGAGTTAAATGGAGTTTACACTTTTGAAGTGCTAAGAATTCAACATACCTAAATTATTGGGAGGCATGAATTGAGAAAGATTTCAAGAAAAGAGAAAGTTGGGAGAAGCTAGATTTGTGGTATAGTGGTTTGAGCATTGAACTGCAACTCTGGAGACCAGGGTTCTATTCTCAGCTCAGCCATAAAACCCACTGGTGACCTTGGGCCGGACACACTCTCTCAGCCTCAGAGGATGGCAATGGCAAACCCTCTCTGAAGAAACTTGCCAAGAAAACCCCAAGAGGTTCACCTAAGGATCTCCATAGGTCAGAAATGACTTCAAGGCACACAACAACAAACAGCCAAGAGAAGTGAGTTTATAAAGGGAAGGAAGATGACAGAGATAAATAGATGAGTGGGGAAGGCAGGGAAAACAAATCTAGTCTGCATAAAGGAGAAAAATGAAACAAGAAAGAGGGAGAACAGTAAAGGAGAGAGAAGGCAAGTTAATAAGGGGAGGGCAAGAAAGAGAAAGAAGGGAGGAAGGAGAAGACATTTAGCATTTAGCCAGGGGTTGTTGGGAGGGGGCAAAAGAGGACAGGAAAGAAAGAAAGATAAGGACTAGATAAGTGTAATTGGTAGTTTGGAAAGCAAAAAAGGAAGAAAAGAAGGAGTTGTTGGGGAGAGGAGGGAGAAAGAAGATGAGAGAGAAAAGGAAAAACAAAAGCAAGAATTACAGGGAAAGAGAAAGGGAGCAAAAGCTTGAGCAGAGCTGAAGAAGAAAGATATGTGTACTACAGTTTTTCATACCAATCTTGCTACTCAAATACAGGGGCACCACTAGGTGGGTGCAGGGGTCCAGGACACACCAGGTGACACCCTGAGGGATTGTTGGCACCACTGCTCCCCAAACATCTGCCTTTGGGCAGAAACAGACCATGGTGCTTGCCTGCATCCCTTTAAAATGCTGGGACTCAGTAGAAGAGATGGAATAAGTAGGGCATGTCTCAGTGCGGGGAGAAAGGAGAGGCCTCAATTTAAAAAATATTTTTTAAAAAACAACAACAACATTCTTTTAAAATATTGTATAAAAACATGAAATCTTACTAATATTTTACTTTAACCACATGGCATTATGCACATGTAAATAAATTTAGGCTGGGTGCATGGTATTGCAATTTAAAGGTATAATTTTAATTTTGCAAGTAGTTTATGTCACAAATATTACCCTTACATGTATAGCAATATACAGGAATTAGAACTTATGAATAGCATTAATACAAAAAATATAACTAAGGATTCGGTATGGTGTGGTATGGGAGGAGGTCAATGGGGGTGACACCATGAGTCATTGCACTGGGTGATGCCAACTCTAGTTGCACTACTACTACTCAAGTGCACCAGAGACCAAAAAAGAAAAATGTCATTTCAAGTGAGTGAGGAAGGTGAGAATATTCAACCATTGAGGAAGGCAGGAACAAAACTGAGAAACTAAATAAATAAGATAAGATAAGCCACAAAGTTCCACAGAAAGTATACCAGTTTTTGCCCCCATACTCATATCTCTCATTGAAACCTAGTACTGGCTACAGAATGGGAAACTTTGAAAGGGTGAGAATTGAAGAGAGGAACAGGCCAGACAGACCTTCTGCAACAATGGGGGCCAGAAGCACACGGAAAAAAGTATGAACGTAGGAAGGCAGTTTTATCTTGTCTTCCATACTTTCACCATCATCCACCTCCCAATCCATCTCTCTCAGAAAGCAAGTAGACCAGGACTAAACTCAAACCACTAGGCATTTACCCTTGTCTGCATTCCCAGACCCTGATAAGAAATGTTGGCAGTTTTGCAAATAAGAAAAATAGATTTCCAGCAATGGCAATCCTATTAAACAGAATTTCACAAGACTTTTTCAATGATGAAATAGCTGATGAGGATTTGAGTTAATGAATTGTTGTGTATAGTTTTGTGTTTAGGTAGTTTTATGTGTTTATTTTATTGCAAGTTACCTTGAGGATTTGTTTCAGCACCACAGGGGTTGATATAAATTTGAAAGTGTAAAGGTCTTAAAGAACTGAGCTAAATAAATACATGTAAAAACATAGGCATAAAGACAAGGAAAATTTATCATGATGTCTTAGTTACCTTGACATGGCATTTCATTAACCACGTTGTTCAGCATTGTGTTTACCTTTTTTATCTTTTACACACACACATAACACACATTAATACATGCACACACACACAAAACAACTTCCAGATGGCTCTCTTTCATTTTTTTTTAAAAAAGAATCTCTCTTTTATGACATTAAAAAAGGAGAGAACAGGAAAAGGATATTTAAAACAACAATAACAACAACAGCCCACTTCCTATAGTGTTATCTTTCTTGAAATTAAGCAAGAGGCCATCTGGGTCCTAAGAAGAATATGTTCAGAAGAAGCAAATTGCCCAGCATTGGCTCTCCTCCTAGAAAATTCCCATCATCTTAACAGATTCCCATCAATATCCTAGTTTGGGTTTTCATAGATTTATATAGCTAGTGAACAATTTGTGGCCCTCCAAATATCATTGGATTCTTGTTCTCATTGTCCCTCATAACTGACTCTGTTGACCAGTCAGAGGTGCACTTCAACAATATCTGAAGGACCACAAGTTCCTCATCCTTGATCTGATCCAGTGGCATCACTAGGTTTGGTGTCACCCCAGTCTGGTAACTCATTCTATCATCCTCTCAGTTTTCCTGGCTGGCACCCCCACCACCTTTCTATTAGCCATGCCACCTCTGCCAGGCAACCCATTCCATCTGGCAACCCATTCCATCTGGATCTTGAATGGCTGCTGTGCCAGGCCTGAAAAACATTGCAACCCCCCACCAGCAGCCACTGATGGAAGTGCAGTGTTATTGCCTACTGGCAGCCCATTCTAGGTCTGGCACAGTTGCTGGGTGAGAAAAAAAGGAAGGCAAGTTGATAGGTGTCAGAGGTACCCTACTTGGCAGAGACAGGTGGCTTGGGGGTTTCTTTGAATGGTTAGGAGCAATCGCCCCACTGGGTGTTCACCTTCCCTCTGAGCTATCACCTGGTGCAGTCCATACCCCCCTAATGATGTTTCTAATCTGACCTAACCTTCTGTTCAAGGAGAAAATCACTACTAAAGCATCTCTGATAAATTTGTTTAATCAAAGCAGAATAGAATGATATTGGGTGGAATCCTGTTGGTTAGTCCTGTTTAGAACAGACTCAGTCAATCAATTGTTGAGTAGCGAGTCAACACAAAGTAAATCCCATTGATTGAATGGGTCTACTGTAGTAAGGACTAGAAACAGATTTCAGGCCACCATTTCTTTGAGGAGCAAGTCACCAATATTCACTCAGAATTTGACTTATGGCTATATTGTAAAGTCTGGGAAGGTCTCCACTGTTCCATCTGGTTACATTTTGGGGGAATACTTTCACTTGTTGCAGCCTGACAGTGTGGACCACAAATAAGCCCAACTTTTGCCCATCTTAGCTGATAAGTCCTAGTGCAACTGGAATGATTTGGTGGATTCAAGCATGGCAAATGTCTTAATTTCAGGGGGTTGGTGAATGCTGCTTTGGAAGAGGTGATAGTGTACCTTCTCTAAAGAGGACACCTCTGGACTCAGAGGTGGGCGTGAACTACAGACCTATCACTAAGATTTCCTTTTGGGTTGAAGTGTTTGAGCATGTGATAGCTGGACAACTTCAGAGGCTCTTGGGATAATGGTTATATGGGCCTATTTCATTTGGTTTCAGGCACTGGCATGTGGGCTTAGTTTCTCAAACAAGTTGCTTATGCTTGGGGAAGATACTGTCAATCTTCTTGGATCTTTGATAGCATTGAGCATGGTTTCTTCTTGGACTAGTTCTGCCAGATGAGAGGAGGAGGCACTGTGTTAGAGTGGCTCCTTGGCTATCTACAGGGCTGATTCTACATAGTAACATTGGGGGTGTCTTGTTCACACCCATAAGTATTAAGCTATGGGGTGCCACAGGGTTCATCTTGTCTTCCATGAAACAGTTTTAGGGTTCAGCACTTTCAATTTACTTATCTCAGGCAGATAGTAGGGATATTTAAAGTTCATTAAAAGAAATCCAGAATAGATTGACTGTCCCACTTACATGGAAGTGACTAGCCACCACTACCCTCAACACTTTTCAAAGGATCAATATAAACATTCAAAAGCTCTAGTTCATCTTTGAAGCAACTGTGATCATTGAACAATGTCACTATTACCTGCTAGTTACCAGGATTTAATGCTGCATACCCATGTTTCATTCTGGCAACTATAAAGTGCCTGCTGGACCTGTGCATGCCATATATAGAGATAATATATGCCATATATATGAGACTAAGAACACCCTAGTTCGAGATTCATGATGCATATTGGCCATCCCAGTGAGACTGCTCCATATTACATGGAGGAGAGTAATGAATATGCTTTCTGAAAGGTTCTGGCTCAGATCATACCATGATTTTATACATAGTTATGCACTGTAAATGCAATTGAGGTGCTTCATTCAGGTAAATTAGTTGAGAAAGGTGTGGAGGGTAAATAATGGAGGCCTTGAAGAAGTGACAGGAAGCTATAAGGACCTGTAAAAGATCTGGCAGGATTTTTAGAATTGATGGAGGAGAATTTCGGCTCATTTCATGTTTTTTTTTATAAAATAGGAATTTGCCAGATTCCAAATTTCCTCATGTTATGAGTGGAAAGAATGTGAGATTAAAAATATTTGAATGGAGTACAAATTGGGGAATTGACAAATCTGTCAATCTGAGCCCAGTACTTTAATTCTTGTAAACGTAAAGATGTTCATTCTGTATTAGGGTTTAAGGTTGGCATCTTTCTTTCTTTTCTTTTTCCCCCCAGCAAGCTCCTCGTCTTTAACATCTAGGGGGTAGAAAAATATAACATGGCCATCTTCACGCTGGGAATAAGTATATGTTTTGAGTTTGGTCAGTGCACAGGGGGAATGAATTTATGCAAATTCTCATATGTTGTTGTACTGAAAGTGCTGAAAGTTCATGAGTTTTAATGAATTCCACCGTAGGAGAAAGTAAGCCTAAAGTTTTCATTCTCTTATTGAGGAGGTTCATTGCAAAAAAAATAAATTAAAAAAAAAGCTTACTAATATGAACTATTATGTTTTATTGCACTTAACCTGCTTTCTGTTTGAAAAATTCATACATTCCCTGTTGAGGAATCCATTTTATGTTTTGATAAATAACTGTCATTGTGAAGGTTAATGGAGTGTCACATCTCTTTATTTACTCTCATGTCAGAAGTATGGAGCTCATTCTTCATGACCAATTGACCTCAACACTTAATGGGTGGATATTGTCAGAACAATTATTGCAAATATGCCATTATAGGGCTATATGGATAGGGTCAGACCAGATACGCTCACATCAGAGAAGGATCACACCCTTGCACATGTTTAAGTGCCTCTGTTTGCAGATTTAATCCTAGATCTGAAAATTAAGTGGTGCCTTTTCCATTATTACCAGCCTTTCTACAGTTTAGATAAGCTTGGAATAAAAATGATGCAGCAATAATCAAAATAAACAGGCTCTAGGACTCTAAAAGTTGGTCCAAGAAGACTTGTGAGCTAGTGAAGCATTTGATAACTGAGCTTTTCCTATATGCATATCTCCTCCTTTCATTTGCCTAGCTCTACCATGGAATTATAGTCACTATTCCATGACAAAGATGTAGAAGATAAGGAATGGAGAATATATAGTCTGTATAAAGTTTTGCATGTCATAAATCTATAATGAAGTAGCTAATTGCAAAGATTATTGCAAAATTGTGTTGTCAACTCCACTTGTGAATTGGCTATAAGGGTAGTCATGACTATGAGATGACATGGCTGAATTCTGAGAATTTGGGATGACCACTTGCAAAGCCAGAGCTGGTAGACCCCAGTGATGTTTAAAGAGTGACATTACTAGGGAGACCTGCTAGTGATGTCACTGAACATGGTCTTGTAAACATCAGCCACTGTTGAACATAATATACCATTCAAATAAAAAACACACCATGTGTAACAAGGAAGGGTGTAAAAGGGTGTGTACACACTTTTCATGACAGTGCTCTCACTCTCAGATTCCTGACACTGACCCTGAGGATAGGAGAAGAATTCCCAGGCCCTGATATCTGGGAATCCTAGTGGTTGGTCTGCACAGATGTGTTCCAGAAATCATTCCAAAATCCCCCCCAAAAATTCACAATGCCCCTTAAAATATCTAGCATTGTCCTTAAGAAATAACTTTGAAAAATAATGAAAAAACTTGACTGTACCACTAAAGTCACTCTACCTATTCATTATGTTACTATTGAAATGTAGGGATGTAAAAATTGCTCAGTTTTGGCGAGAATTTAAAAAAAAATTTAATATCAGATTTTAATTTTAATTTTATTTTTATGATTCCATATTGGGTTGTGAGGCTTGGTTTTATTACCTCCCACACTTCAGTTTGCACATAGTTTAAACATTTTCCCCTAACTGGCACAATTTATGCAACTTTCCCCCATTGACTAAAGTGTATGAGTTTTGTTTTTAAGTGCACATTTTATCTGTTCACATTATAAAATATGGACACTGTTTTGTGTGGACTATATTTTTTGGAAGTGTCTTGTGATCTTCACAAATGTGTGAATTATTTAACATGAAGTGTGCCTTTTTTCACAATAAGTCTTGAGTTTGGCACAAATGCTACCAGATTTCCTTCTACCCCTACAGAAATGTGACTTTATTATGGTCTCATTGTCCCCTCCCCAATGGTAATTTCTTAGAAGTTACCTGTAATTAGTTACATTCCAGCTATAGTTAAATATGTCCTATAACTTCTTCTTGGCTTTACTTCGTGAACGAAGATTCAGGAAGGATTCATCCTTGCTTTCTACAAGCGCGTTGATGACGTTGGATGTATCCTTTGAGCCTGTGCAATGGATTTTTCTGGTGGAGCGCAGTGTGCACGAACTGGCCTCACCCTTTAAACCAGAGGTTCGTCTGCTGAGGCCTTGACAAGCATGGACGGTGGCAGCGAGGTCCTCGGGTCGTAGGTTTGGTTCGAGTTTCCTTCTCTTAGATGGTTGACCTTACAGGGTAGACGAGCACCATCTGCCCGAGTTTGGGATTAGAGTTTTCCTTCTCCTAGGATGGTTACCATAAGACTAGAGAGCCCATCCTGCCCTTTGGCGCTCTTGGTCAGACCTTCGGTTGTGACCTGTCTGGCATGGGAGGCCCTGCCAGTGGCTATTATACCACCACCAGCATAGCAAGTCCCTATAACTATAACCTAATCATAAAGGGATTCGAAGTTGTCCAGAAAGGTATTTCTGGATACCAATACTGTTTATCTATCTATACCTTGGGCAAAAGGAAATCTTAGTTATAATGTACAATGGGGCCTTGGTATCTTCTGGGTTTTGATTCCATGACTCCCTGTAGATACCAAATCCATGGGTGTTCAAGTCCCATTAAATAAAATGACATAGTAAATTGCTGATCCTTATGGAAAAGGGTAAAATCAAGACTTGCTTTTTGGAATTAATATTTTTTTGGAATATTTTCAATCTGTGGATGCTTGGATCCATGGATAAAAAATCTGTGGATAGGGAGAGCCAACTGTAAAGTCATTTGTATGTTATTTGCACTACTTTTCTGTATAATTTCATCTGTTCACGTGTGTGTGTGTGTGTGTGTGTGTGTGTGTGTGTGTGTGTATGAGAGAGAGAGAATATATGAGATGAGCATCCACACTTGGAAACATCTTAGAAATACTTCTCTTGATGTCCATCTACATCTACTCTTTACATGTGCACACAATGTCTATGTTCAATGCATAGTCATTAAAAAATGAAAGATAGGAGGGTGTATATGTAAATCCCTGACAGACCACCAAACCTGCCATAAAAAATAATTAAAAAGATGAAGTATGACTCTTGTAACCAAATACCCTGCCTTTGTGTTCCCCCCTGTCTGTGCTCAAGGTCTCTAGGTGCTCAATGGGAGCTTTTTAATTATTTTTCTCTGTTTGATGTTGCTAAGTATAATGAATGGATTTCAGAGGGGTTTTTGTTGAACCCTCGATGCGTATCAGTTCAGTGCTGTTAGGCACAGCGATACCTGGCTGGATCATACCCTGAGATTTGCTCTTTATAGATCTGACGTCCAGAAACACCAGATTGTTTAAAGTCAGGCTCTATTAATCAAACGACACATCCTTGTCACAGGAATGTGATTTCATTCATTCTTAGGGGCAAGAAAGCAGAGGAAACTGTATGTACATTTCTGAAATTGGGGTGGTTGGTTTTATGCCACTTTAATTTATGGGGTAATGTTAATTATAATATTAGACAAATGGAGACTCCAATGAAGTGTTGCAATGTGGAATGCATCTATTTGGGGGTACAGCAATCAGCCAGCCCTGACTACCCATTACAGTGTCAGGAGAAAGGTGGAATATAAATAGAGTATCCAATTAAATGTATGCAAGCATGGTAAACATCAGATTTTCAATGTTTCCCATTCAAAGGACAATATGAATTCTGCTGTAACACTCTTTCACATTGGGGAGTTGCAACTGTGTAATGGATTGGTCATCTGCTGAAGCCCAAGAGGGTTGATTCCCCCCCTATTGTTTTTTTTAAACCTAAAGTACCCCCCTTCTGTAATGGTTGGGGCTACTCCAACCGTGGTGATTCATCCTTCCCTCTCACTTTTCAGATGCCCTATTTTGGCTAG
>NC_056526.1:12628441-12658828 GCF_019175285.1 Sceloporus undulatus | reverse complement strand
AATAATAATAATAATAATAATAATAATAATAATAATAATAATAATAATAAACAAAACTTTTATTTCTAGCCCACTTTTTGTAAAAACAATCAAAGCAGCTTACAATGTTAAAAGAATACACCATATATACAAAATACCCCACCCCCCAAAAAAAAGTATTAAACAGTTTAAGGTTAAAATTACATGAACAATTAAAACAATAACGGTGGGCAGAATCATCAGATATATGTGGGGGGTTGCTACATGGCTGAGTAATTTATTCTGGAAACAACTAAAAATTATCTGCAGTTGGCACTCTCAGCTTCAGTAATTCAGTCATTACTAGAAGGAATGGATGAGGATGAGGATGATGAGTTGGTAGTGATAGTGATGAAGATGTTGTTTATGGACCATTTGCACCATGCCCACATGAGTATGATTCATGAAAAGAATGGTAGAAGAAATGAGAATGAAGAGGTAGAGATGCTTGAGGAATGACCCATTTTTCAAGTCTCTACCTCAAGGACTAATGTGCAAATAAGAATTTAGATATTCTTTGCTGTCATTCCTCTTGGAGGTTCTGGTGTAGTTCTGGACTCAAAAAGACAGTCTCATTGCATCAAGAATGTTTTTTTTTCCTCATCCAAGTGCTTTTACTTTTCATATTCAGCAAGGCAGCCTTTTTAATTCTGTTCATTTTGTTTTATTCAGCAAAGCAACAATTTTATTTTTATACATATATAGAGATGCATAAAATCCAGCTTTGGAAATGGGTAAAATCTCACAATGTCCCCAATTCCTGCTTTAAAAAATCTTGTCATATTTCAGTGAGGAGAAAAATGTTCACACTGCCCCATTTACTGCATAAGGATAAACTGTATCAGGCTTTACTTCCCTAGACTATTCCCCTTTTGAAGTCAGTCGGTGGCCATCCTTGTGTCTTATGATAACAGATTCCAGCGTAACTGTCTGCTATGTGAAAAAGTACTTCCTTTTAACTATTCAGCATCTCTAGATCACTCCAATGGCTTTAGTATCATGTGAGGAGAAAAAAGTCTCCCTATCCACTTTCCTCATGCCATGTGTCTATCTCCACTCCACACTTTTTCTGAAGCAAACCCCCCCCCCTCCCCATGCAATGTAAACCTTTCTTACCAGGAGATGTCATAACCTTTTTATTCTGGCAGGATTTCAGCAGTTGGCTGACTGTTGGGAAAAGGGCTTTTTAACAGATTGGTGCTGTGTTTCTCCCTTCCTGCAAATATATGTGTTTTAAAATTGCTTTGATTTCTGGCGTGTTTCAATATTTATAGTCTATTTGTGTTTTAAGGGGGTGCCAGTTCACCACTTGCTTCACCCCCTTTTATATCCTCATCACTGTTATCTCCCCTGCTTCTCATCATTCCAATAAGTAAGTTAGTAAATAAATAAATAACAATGTTAGGAGAGGCCTATTGACTCATTTTGATTTTCAATTAACTTTGACAAACATGAATCACTCTATCAAGGAAAAGATTTTTATCCAAAAAAGGGGTATAGGTTTTGTTTTGTTTTTAAAGTGATTAGCAGGATGCCCTAAAAGCACTAGGTCTGATCTTGGAAGCTAAACAGAGTCAGTCCTGGTGACTATTTGTATGGGAGACCAACAACAAATACCAGGTGTTGTAGGCTATATTTCAGAAGAAGGACCTGGCAAAACCACCTCTAAGGGTCTGTGCGCATGGTCCATGTTCCCCTTGGCCTGGCATTGCCCTGTCCAGATGATGGAGGCCATTAACCGTGGGCCATGACTGAAAGATTCAGATGCTGATCCAATAATTGCAGACTGGACCAGGACCCAAAGGGGTCATGATTGGTCAGAAAAGACCAGCTGTTTGCCACAGAGTTTCCTAGAAACTCTGCATCAACAGCAAGCAGATCAAACAGCCCTGCATGACTCTTACCTGCTGCTGCTGTTGTGTCTGTTCCAGTAGCCCCCGCCATGGTCTGCCATTTTGGAATGGGGTGCATGACCACATGAGTGTAGCCAAGGGTCCTGGTTCCATTCTTATGGACCATAGTTACAGCCTTTGGAGTGGGTGCAGTGGCGATGGCAGGTAAAGGGTGCATGTCAGCAGCAGATCCATGGCTTGGTGGGCTGGTGTGTGAACACCCACAAATGACTGTGTTGGCCCAGGAACTAACCTGGATGGAAACTGCAGCCTGAATACCACAGGGTTGCTCCATGGTATTTTGCCCATATGTTTTGGCCCTCAGTCATCCTTACTGAAGAAAACTATGAAATTCATTAGGTTGCCATAAGTCGACAGGTAACTTGAAGGCGCTTGTGTGTGTGTGCGCGCACACGCACACACACACAGAGGATGATTTGAAGACTGCTATTCCAATGCTACTTCTTTTCTCCTTCAGACTTGAGCCCCATCTCCTTGACATCTGATTATGTACATACCTACAAATACAGGCATTCCAAATAAATAAATCAAAATCCAAAACACTACTGGACCCAAATATTTTGGTTAAGAGAGGCTTTATTATAAAATGATGTAACTTGCATCTTACAGGCTAAAGTGCAGATCAGAACTTAGCTACCAAACCTTGGTGCACTCCCAGTGTTTTGATGCAGTTCTTTGCAATATGTACATTTATGTTTACATATCCATGATCAAGCAAAAAATGTGTTTGACATTTCACCCATATTTAGGGTGCATTTTCCTACCTTTTGGAGATTAATGGAGAACTAGGAGGTAAGGGATTTATGAATGAATATATGCCAAAGTCTCACTGGTCAGAAACTATAAAATACTTGCATGTCTTTATGTGGATATAAGCAATCTATATCATTTCAGCAACAAGTGATATATTAATTAACTAGCAACTTCACTTTTAGTGAGCCAGTAAAATGTTCTTTGTAAGCAGTGGATTGTTGTTGTTTTTATTTTTAAAAAAAATCCTTAAAATAGTTACTCTGGTAATTCTGTAGGAGAGAGCTGGTTTCCTGGTTTTTTTTTTTTTGGGGGGGGGGTGAGGGTAAGTAAAAAAGAGAAAGAGAAAGGATTAATTACATTTTGAATTTATCACCAGTCAAGAGAGAGAAATAATAGGAAGAGAGGTTAAAACTATGTTATCTGTGGGAGTTATGAAATGGGGCTATGCTTGTAAAATTACAGTTTAATGCAGATCGGGGAAGAAAATAATGCAAAATCCAGATAATCGAGGGGAGGAAATCACTTGGAAAAGGAGTAATGGTGAAAAAAGGTTTAGGTGTGACAGAGCAAATTAGATGTGAGCTTCCTCTGAGGCAGGGAAGGGAGAAAAGGAGGTAACAAGGAGGTAATTGTCCCGCTTTTCATAGCTTCTGGTCAGATTACATGTAAAATGTTGTGTTCAATCCCAGGCACCTCAAAAGATGTCAACAAATTGGAGGGATTTCAGATGTGAGGAAGAGAAATGATGAAAGAGCTTCAGGAACTCATTAGTGGAGAAAGATTGAGAGAGCTAAATATGTATACAGAAAGGCTAAATGTGGCAGGATAACTGCCTGAGAGGATGTCAACATGCGCAGACACCAAGGAAGGAGAAGAAGGTGGTTTTGGATACTGAAGGGGAGCATTAAGGGGAGTTAACAGTATCAAATTAAGTCAAGGAAAATTCAGTAGCAAGATGGAGGAATATTTTCTCTCATTTTTGTCCAGCCTGTAGCACACTGGTCCTGAGTTTACTGGGTGGAAGAGCCTTTCCTAAAACAGGGCATTTGACTATCAGCACACTCCATCATTGCAGAAGCACTTTATAGTGAAAGGATTTGTTGGAACCCTTATTTGTGTATACTTTCCTTTTTCGGTTATTAGTAGAACTGAAACTCTTGTCATGGGGTAGTGGCTTGAGTGTTCAACTACGACTCTGGAAACCAGGGTTTGATTCTCAGCTCAGCCATGAAACTCACTTGGTGACCCTGGGCAAGTCATAATTTCTCAGCCTTGGGGGAAGGCAATGGCAAACCTACTGTAAATAAATCTTGCCAAGAAACCCCCATGGCAGGTTCACCTTAGAGTCACCATAAGTCGAGAATGACTTGAAGGCACACAATACACACAGGGATCTTCTGAAAGATACTGGACATATGTTTCCACTGACTTAGCTAGCTAGGGCTCATGGAAGTTGCCACCCAACATCATCCAGAAAGCCATATCTTCTCCAGCTTTGATGTTTATATTGAGAAGACAATAAGGGCAAGAAAGTCGATGAAGGGTTGTTTAGTGAATGACAGCATATATCACTTTGTGAGTTAAAGATGGGGGTTTGTCAGCCCCAAGCTATTTGAAGGACTGTATTTTTCCCAATGAGCCTACTGAAGCTTTAAGATCTGCAGGGGAAACACTTCTCTCTGTCCAAATGCCTTCACAGGCATGGTTGGTGGGATCACAGAAGAAGGCCTTATCCATGGCTGTTCCTGCACTTTGCAACTCCCTTCCAGAAGAAGTTGGGCATGGGCACCTTCTTCTTTTGGTGACAGGTTAAGACCTTTCTGTCCCAGCAAGTTTTTATAAAATGATTTTAACAAAACTATTTTATGGTGATGTAGTATATGGCACACTTGTTAACCGAACAGCTGAAACCCTTGAAACTGATGGCACAGTCATGAAACTGGTTTCTTATTAACTTTGCCAAGTCAGCTTCAACATATGGTGACCTTATGTTTGAAATACCTTCAGGTTGCCCTATTATCAACAGCTCTGCTCAGGTCCTACATACTCAGGGCCATGGCTTCCTTGATTGGGTCTATCCATCTGTAATGTATTTTTCCCTCTTTTCCTAAGGACTTCTATCTTCCCAGCATTGTTGTCTTTTCTAGTGAGTCATATCTTGTCATGATATGTCCAGAGTACACCAGTCTCATCTTGGCTTCCAGAGAGAGAGTTAAGATTTGATATGCTCTAGGACACATTGATTTGTTTGTTTGTTTGTTTGTTTGTTTGTTTTTTAAGCACTCTGTAGTATCCACAGAACTCTTCTCTAGTGACCCATTTCAAATGAATTGATTTTCTTCTTATCAGCTTTCTTCATTGCCCAGGTTTCACAACCATAAACAGGAACTGGAGATATAATGGGATGAACAATCTTAACTTTAGTATTCAATGATATATTTTCAAACTTCACGATCATGTCTAGTTCATTCATAGCTACCCTTCCAAGTCTTAGCCTTTTTTCTTTTAATTTTAATTTTAATTTATGACTGAGCCAAGGTATGGAAAATCTTGAACTGTTTCAAGGTCTCTTTTGTATGCTTTAAAAATATGTAAATAATCTGTGATCAGTATTTTTGTTTTCTTAATCTTCAACTGTAAACCTGCCTTTGCACGTTCTTCCTCGACTTTCCTCAGTAATCATTCTGAGTCTGCTATTTTCTACTAATAGTATAGTGTCATCTGCATATCTTAAACTGTTGATGTTCCATCCATCAGTTTTCATGTCTCCTTCCTCCAAGTCTAGTCCAGCTTCCCATATTATATATTCAGCATGCAAGTTAAACAGATAGCGTAGTAAAATGTAGTCTTGCCAGACGCCCTTGCTAATTGGAAACATTTCCATTTTTCTGTATTTTGTACTGATGTCCAGATTATACATCAGGGCAGTCAAATGTAGTTGACAAGCAATCCAAAACTTTTCCTGATGTACAAAATCAAAGGTTTTGATATAATTTATAAATTACAGACTGATTTTCTTCTAAAATTATTTGGTGCACTCCATTTTCCATCATGTGTTTGCAATATGATCCTCTGTGCCTCTTCCTTTCCTGAATCCTCCTTTGACTTCTGGCATTTCCCACTCCATATATGATAAAAGTCTTTGTTGTAGAATTTAGAGTATCACTTTGCCTGTGTAGGATATCAGTGCAATAGTTCTATGGTTATTGCAACCCCTGGTGTCCCCTTTCTTGAGGATTGGAATGTATATTTCAGCTTTGAATTACTTTGAAGTGATTTGCAAACAGCTTACAAATAAATTGCCTAAAACAAACCAGTGTACATTTTCATGTATATTAGGGAGGTAAATCTTAAACTATTCAATTTTTAAATATAGGAACAAATACTTAAACTTTTCTCCATTCTTTGTGAGTTTTTGTGCATTAGTGATGATTTTTCACACTTCACATCTTTGTGAAAAATTTGACCAAAAACGTGGTTTTACATTTTAAAAAAACCTGTGAATTTTATGCAAAGGATGCTGCTCTCAGGCAATAGTTTGATAAAACAAAGAGAAATGAGTTTCTTGTTCCTGTTATTCAGAATAAACTGTTATGTAGAGTAATATTTTTTCAACAGAAATATCAAGGATAGCAAAGGGGCCCTTTTGTTTTTTACTTTTTAAGTATTTACACCACCCATAAAAATGCTGATGACAACCTGGCAATGCCTGATCACATCTGATGTTGGAAACAAAGCATGGTGGGACTGGTTAGTACTTGGATGGAAGACCAGTCGGTAATCCCTGGGAATCTCCAGGCAAGGCTAGTAAAGAATCTCGTCTTAAATCCTGAAGAGCAGCAGCTGATCAAAGGTTACAGTGGCTGCTGACACTCTGCAGAATTAACACAGTTTGATACCATTTTAATTGTCATGGCTCAGTGCTATGGAATTCTGGGATCTATAGTTTGTTGTATTATATTTTATTATTATTTTTATTTTAGTATTTAGTATTATTGAAATTTAGTGTTTGGTATTATATTTAATATCTTACTGTTTATTCAAACTGGTAATATTTGATATAAAAGAACTCTCTGAAAGAGAAGGCTAAATATCTCACAGAACTATAAACCTCAGAATTCTAGAGCATTGAGCTATGACAAACTACACTAATTCTGCAGTGTAGATGCAGCCAAAGGATTTGTGTAAGACAGCCTTCTGTGTTGATAGCCGTATATTCTGGAAACACTTCCTCCAGAAAATGATATGGGTTATATATGCAAAATTGCTGCTTTTGTGAAAAACAGCAAATTTGTACAAAAATGTGATTTTCATGCAACCCCCCCCCCCCAAAAAAAAAAACCCTGCATGTATTTTCTGTGCAGAATAATTTCCCAAAATATTATGGAGTGTGTGAATTCTAGAGAGGAACTGCTCAGGAATATCCATTTTCCCCACAATCAGAGAGAAAACTATAGGAATTATTTGTCTTAACATGTGACTACAAAGTAATCAAAGATTTTCATAACTACCATGTTGCCACATGCAACTACTTCTTGTCCTGTGCAGCCATCTCTGTGCATCCTGCAGGAGGTAGAGTACACATGACATATATGAATTGATTGCATATGCATCAGTTTAGCTAAACACTTAATTCAACAATAGATGGAATATTTATTTATTTCTAAGATTTATGTCCCGTCTTTCTCCCACAATAGGACTCAAGACAGTTTACAATAATTTAAGAAACAGAAGTACAAAAGTTTTAAAAAGATTTTAAAATGTTGATATTAAAACACAAGTTAAGCAGGCAATTCTAATACATTCAATTTCACTGGTCATCATTATAACTCAAAAACCAGTTCTGTATGCACATTTACATCCCCTCCCCTTCAATGGAGACCTCCAAGCTTGCATCTGCAAACCTGCCAGTCCATATATTATTGTCTTCAGACGGGTAGTTGTATTCATAGCTTTCTGGCTTGTAATTACCTAGATACAGGCAGCTGGATCAGCTCAGGTCAATTCAGGGCTCAGTTTGTTGGTGGGAGGGTGATGGGAAGGCAGCAAAGGAGAAAAAGGCTTGTACTAATATCATTGTGGTTCCTGGACTATAATTTGTGGTCTAAAATGTGTTTGCTGGTGGTCTTTATAGAGGAAGTTTATTTGCTGTTTCCAGCTTCAATCCAAAGTTGCAGCATTGATGATATGGGATTATACTGAATTTGAATTTCAAGGTACCTCTGCAGTTTTTTTCACATAAAACAAAACATTAAAAACTAAAGAAGACCAAAAAAAAAACCTATTAGGAGAACAGAAGTTATCTTACATGGTGTGTTTAACGCTGTTGTTTTACACTTCAGACTATGAAAAGTACTATCACCAAATGACCACTGACCTTGATCTACATCAAGGATGGGCAACTGGGTGGACAATCCCAGTAGCCCCTCACCACTGGTGATGCTGGGAAGGGAGATGACACTTGTAGTCCAACAACATCTGGAGGGCTAGACATTGCCCATCCCAATCTACATACAGTGAGCCCTCCCCTCCGTTTCAGATCCCTCCATGTAAGGGGAAATCCATGTGTGCAGGATTCAAATCCATGAAAACCCTTACAGGATGGCAATGGCAAACTCCCTCTAAAGAAACTCCCCAAGAAAACCTTAAGATAGAGTCATCGTAAGTCAGAAATGACTTGAGGGTACACAGCAACAATAATAACAACAACATACTGAGGATGGAGCAAACTTGTTTTCTGTTGCTTTGGAGACTACTTTGTCATGGAATCAAATTATGGGAAATGGGATTCAATATAAAGATTAGAAAGAATTTCCTGACAGTAAGAGCTGTTCCTCAGTGGAACATGCTTCCTTGGAGAGTGGTGGAGTCTCCTTCTTTGGAGATTTTTCAACAGAGGTTGGATGGCCATCTGCTGAGGAGGGAGCAAGCTTGTTTCTGCTGTTCCAGAGACTAGGACCCGGAGCAGTGGATGCAAGCTCCAGGAAAAGAGATTCCACCTCAACATTACAAGAAACCTCCTGACAGTAAAGGCTGTTTGACAGTGGAACACACTCCCTTGGAGTATAGTGGAGTCTCCCTCCTTGGAGGTCTTTAAACAGAGGCTGGATGGACATCTGTTGGGGATGCTTTGATTTAGACTTCCTGCATGGGAGGGGATTGGACTGCATGGCCCTTGTGGTCTCTTCCAACTCTATGATTCTATAATTCAGTTGTGTCTTCCTGCACGACAAGAGATTGGATTGAATGGTCCTTGGTGTCTCTTCCAGGTCTATGATTCTATAAATCTTTCACCAGGGATGGTGAAAATATGGCCCAAAACACACTGCAGTAATAATCCAGTTTGAGACCAGTTTAATTGCTCTGGCTCAGTGCTAGGGAATCCTTTGAATTTTACTTTCTTGTGGCATCAGAGCTCTCTTGACAGAGAAGGCCAAATGTCTCACAAAACTACAGGGCCCAGAATTTTTAAGCATTCAGCCAGGGCAGTTAAAGTGGTGTCAAATTGGATGATTTCTGCAGTGTGTTTTGGACCTATGGCACCAACAGCAGATTCACAAGAGTTCGTACAAAGAACCCACTTCACACCTTCTTTTCACCACAAGTGAAGAGAGGTATAGTTCATCAAGTGTAGCTCAGCAGTGAGCTGAATGATGCCAGGGGACATCATGGGTGGATATCTTCTTGAAGAGAAATAGGTATGCTTCTGCCTCAAATAAAAATAGCATAAAAACATTTATTTCAAAGTCTTTAACATTTCATCCATTGTTCCCATCTGCCTGAATTTACTTTTTGGCTTAGGGAAGGTGGCTGAGGGATGAGTGTCAGTGTGAGTCAGTGTACGATACGAAGTTCTAGCTACATAGAAAAGGGAAAAAATACTATCAAAATCTTTCTGAGTAATATCCAACATGTTCTTAAGAAATGATATTTTAGTAATACTTTATAAAGCAAAAAGGAGCAAGTACTTTTATAAAGACAAATGTGACATACACACACACACACACACACACAGAGAGAAAGAGAGAGAGAGAGAGAGAGAGAGGGATGGAATAAAGACTTTAAACTGGACAGGGAAGGAGGGGATGGGAACACTAGGTTAACTTGGGAGGAGGGGAGAGAAAATGTCCGGGATGAGGATAAGGTCTATTGTCCAGTGACGTGACTTTACCTGTCAATCACAAAGGTGACAAGGGGGCTAGATTAAGCAAAGCTTCATCAAGATTAACAAAGGAAGATTATTGACCTCATCGCGAAAGGGCAGAAGCCTGTTTTATCATTAAACCTTGGAAGTGGGATGTTCCGTCATTGATAGAAAATCTGTTTGGCAATGAGAACAGCAACTTTGTCTGTCATTATCACTGGATGGACTCCGAACACACAATTCTTTTATTCTTAATATGGAGGGGCTAGAAGCTGAGGGGGGAAGGTAAGGATCTGAGTGATTTCTGTACTGTTCTTCGAAGTGAAGAAACAAGAAACTATAGCAGGTCCTAGGGTAAGTACAATACCAGTTTGCAAGAGGGTTTGGAGAAGGGCTTTCTTTTTTTTCCATTTTTTTTAAAAAGAAGATGTTACTTTTTTGAGTTTAATGCTCCTGGACTGCATTGGATTTGCACGAGATTTGCAAGGCAAACTCGCTGTGCATGGAAACAACTACTAACCTCATAAAACTATTAGAAGGATTAACATAGTCAAAGGCTGAAATGTAATCAAACTTGAACAGGTGAATGGATTCCTAGTAGAGAGCAATATTCCAGAAAGCAGGTGACAGGGAGCAGGCACAGAGATAGCACTGAGTTTGCTACTGGGATAGTAACTATTGTTTACTAGAATTCATATGTATCTTGAACCTTAAAAAACATTCTAGTTTTTTCACAGAGTCTCTCATAGAAGATTCAGTTGGGGATAATATAAATATTGATATGCTTTGCTTTTAATATTTGGTCTCTACTAAGGATCCACCCCCTTGCAAATAGAGAATACAACCCCATTTGTGAAGAGCTCCCTCAAAAGAGTAGATTGAATTTAAACCTGTGCCTCTTTGGATAGATGTTTAAAAGCCTTTGAATAATTTTTCAGTACACTGATTAATTTTATTAATTAGTCTGTAATAACTATGACCCCCAGTTCTTATATACGTCAAGATGATAGTTCCTATTTTTGTGATGGGCACCAGAGAAAGAGTTGAGACAATTTGTTTGTATGTGCTGCATATGATTGAACTACTCTGCTTGCAAGTCCAAATGTTGTCTAAATGTTAAATACAGTGGTACCCCGGGTTACGAATTTAATTCGTTCCGCCGCCGCGTTCGTAACCCGAAAATCTTCGTAAGCCGAAAAAGCCATAGGCGCTAATAGCGAAAGCCGCGATTTCGTGCGAAAAAGCGCCGAAAAGCACCAAAAATTTTTTCGTAACCCGAAATAACCTTCGTAACCCGGAACAGTTTTTTTTCAATGGATTTTTTTCGTAACCCGGAAATTTCGTAAGGCGGCGCATTCGTATCCCGGGGTACCACTGTATTTAGGAAAAGCCAACAGGTTAATATAACATATGCTTCTGTACAGGGGGCAAAAGTCTGGGCTCTCCCTACTGCTACAGGCTTCTGCAGGTCTTCCATCACTTTGCTGTTAAGCATTTATTTAAGAGACTTTTTTTGTTCTGATGCAAACTTACACTGTTGTTTAGTTAGCATACAGTCTTGAGGCTTGCTAAGATCCAAATGAGATTTTGAGACGTACTGTGTGATGTTGGTCTTCTCAGGCCCTATACTACTTATTTGAATGCTTCCTGAGTTCAAAAACCACTTCACTTTTAGAAAGGTAGCATGAGAAGGGGAAGGGTTCTACCCCAATGTTCTTCCCATTGTTCTAGTTTTGTAGGGTTTTTATTTATTCATTTTTAGGAAAATTCAAGTATATAATTCCCCTATATGCATTGTGTTGTGGTTCAGTAAGGATTATGTCATAAATGTTGTGGTTCAGTAAAGGCTATGCCACTTGCTTTTTTTTTTTTAATTTGGATGTGTAGGACAATGCTTTGCTGACCAAAGCTACTTGATAACTTGAAAGTCTGTATGTCACAATATGTTGGCAAGAAAACAACAACATGCTACTATTGATATTAGCAATTCTGTTGTGGTCAAAGGATATTATTTATTTATCACACTCAACACCGAATGTGTTGACTAGAAATTGTTGTTGTTATTGTTGTGTACCTTCAAGTAATTTCTAACTTATGGCCACCCTAACACGACTCAATCATGGGAGTTTTGTGGCAAGTTCTGTTCATAGGTGGTTTGCCATTACCTTCCTTTGAGTCTGAGAGAGTGTGAGTTGCCCATATACACCCAACAATGGGTTTCCACAGCCGAGCAAGGTTTTGAACCCCAGTCTCCTGAAGTCCCAAGTATAATCTGCAATGCAGGAATAAAGCAGTTTCCCACCACTATAAGTGGCATGGCTCAATGCTATCGGATTCTGGGATTTGTAGTTTGTGATCTATGTAGCCTTCTGTGTCAGAGAGCTTTGGTATAAGGACAACATCATTTCTACATCAATAAAAACAACAACAAATGAAACAAAGCAAGGGCAGAGGGTTTCCCCTCCAAATTGCTACTATGAACACTTTAGGGATGGAAAGAACTGGACTTAAGGTACTTATTCTGCACAAAATTGTAACTTGTAAAAATTTATTTTTCTATTCGGAAACTGTTCTGACCCAGCAGATACTCAAACTTCCAGCAAATGTATGTTTTATGGAAATGTATAGATATGTGTGAGTAAACAGAATAACGCTTAGGTCCATCTCTAAATGCATTTCAAAGTTTCAGAGACAGTTTGTTTCTAACCATCATGTGCAAAATGCAGGATGCACTTCTGATTGCCAGCTGAACAAGGGTGAAGGCCCTGTGACCTATGCTGGAATAGGAATCTGGCAGGTCTGTTATGTAACAGTACTACCATGTGCCAGGACATCTGGCAGATCCTTTCTCATGGAGGTGGCACCTCCACTCTCAGTTCTATGGGCTCTCCTTCAGCAGATGCCCTGGGTATGCAAGAGCCACCCAGAATCTTATTCTTGGATTGCTTCTGGAGCAATCCAAGTACAATCTGTAGCAGTTATGGAATAGGAGAGTAGATCTGCATCCCCAGCAAGAAATCTACCAGCCTCACTTGCCATGTTTAGGAGAAAGCAATCCTACAGTGTCCTTAAAAATCAACCACAAAAAGGGATGAACTTAAAAAGGGATCCAGTTGTGTGAATCTTCAGAGATTAGTGTACACTAAATGCATGAGAGATTCCTGCAGCAGTTTAAAGACTTAAACATCTTATGGCATAGCTTTTTGTAGGTGAGCCTTCATCTTCAGATCCATGTAAAGTCTTTCAACACAATTATAGCCCAGCAACAGAAGAAACAGTTTAAGATACACAAACAACATGAAACTAAAAGACAAAGGAGGAGGAGGAGAGAGAAAGAAATAAAGACCAAAACGTGAAGGAGGGGGAGGTGGATGATGTTTGAAATATCAGAAGGTGTGAAGAAGGCTGGTTTCATCAGGACAGAACAGAAAGTGGCTATTAAGAGTCAAATCCATTAAAATAGGTGAGAATATTCTGGGTGACTTTAATGAGAGCCAGATCTCACCTTTGCTGGAGAAAGATGTGTGCTTATGTCATTGGGTTTGCCATTTGCAAGCATCATTAGGACCACTCTTGTTCCAGAGGCTTTGTCTTTAAAAGAGTGTTTAAAAAAAAAACGTAAAAGGGAGATGAAAGTGGAGTGGGGAGAGGGAATAAATTAGAACGATCTGATCAGATCCATGGAGAAAAGATAGTTACTTAAACCATGTATTGGGGAGGGGAGAGGATGAGGCCATTGTAGTATGGCATATCCTAATATTAAGCACTTTTAAAGGGGGGGGGGCAGGAAATTAATAGTGCTTTGTCAAAACAAAGAAGAAGAAGAAGAAGAAAGGTTTTAAAAAGTCCCCAAAGGTTGGACATAAAAAGCTGTAAAAGAGGAAACAATTAATGGTAATCCATAATGTTGTTATTGGAAAACCTGTGAACATTAATTGTTCTCATTTGGAGGAAAAATATATATAATGTTTCTCTCCAGAGCGCTAATCTTTTCTCACTTCAGCCTGTAATCTTAGTTTATCCTTGATGGAAAGGCTTTGTTCTCTGTGTTTTTGAAGCTATACTTCTTTTTCTTCTTCCTCTTCTTCCCCCCCCCCCAATTAAATAAAGATTTTGACAGAGGAACAAACAGCAATGAACTCAAATGAACAAAGGATTGTTATTTTTTCTTTTCTTTGTGTGCACATGTCATTGCACACACACACACACATACACTCTGAAGAGGTGTTTCATTTGGTCTTATTTCTCTTTCAGGAAGTTGATGGCAATAAAGTGATGTCTTCATTTGCCCCACACAACTCATCTACCTCACCCTCGAAGGCAGAAGAAGGTGGGCGTCAAAGTGGAGAATCCTTCTCCAGTACAGCCCTGGGTACTCCTGAGAGACGCAAAGGCAGTCTAGCAGATGTTGTGGACACGCTAAAACAGAGGAAAATGGAGGAGCTCATCAAAAATGAACCAGAAGGTAAGGCTTTACAAATAAGAAGAATTGTTCTTCAATTTCCTATCGGTTGACACCTCGAGACACTGAAGCATATTATATTGCAATGAGTGCTGAAGCACCTGCTGAGTCTTCCCCTCAACTAGTGCTTGTGTTCACAGGTCAACCTAAACCATCATTTAATGCTGCAAGGGTGAGACACAGTGACCCCATTCTCATGCACTCATACCTCCTCTTTCCTCCTCAATCACAGTTGTGTAGATCAGAAACTCTGTTTCTGTTTTTCTTTAACTGTAGCTTGTAGTGTGTCACCCAAACCATAAACTGTGCTTAATCTTAAACAAATTGTTCACCCAAAAAAGGCAACTTCATAATCCTTGATCTGAAGTTTGCTTGTTTAATCCAACAGCTGTTGACATTAATCATGGTTTGTCCAAGTTCCTATGACACAACAAACTGTGATTAAAAGCTTTCAAACTCTGGCCATGCCAGAGAAAGAGAAGGAAGGGAGATATTTGGACCAAGGTTTGTCTACAGCAGTACTTCTCAGGCTATCTGACGTGGGGAAATGGCAATTATTTTTCCCCAGTGTGCCAAGGACCAGCATCATATTTGTGGCCGCTGTCTACTGTTTCTTTGTTTCTTGAAAGTTTTCCAGGGATCAGCATCAAACTGGCATGGGGCCCAGGGACTAGCACTTCAAGTAGCACTGCTTCACAACACCTCCCTGTAACAGTAAGCCATGCTTTAGTGTGAAAATTAATCCATAGTCTTATTAAGAGTTTGGTTTTTTTTTTCTTCCCAGATTAGAACTCCTAGAAACACCAAACTAGAATGGCCATGGGCCATGACAGCTAGAGAATTTGGGGAATTGTGATCCAAAATGGTAACATTTCCAAGTTATGGTTTGTTTGTCTTTCAGATATGCAAACAAACATAACCTTATTCATGTGGAAATGCTCTCTTCTTTCCCTACCACACTAACTTCAATTGTAAAAAGAAGTTGTTCATTATTTTTCCCCACATTGTTGATGTTTTCAGTAGCCTGCTCAGGTACCTCAAGAGGGTTTAGTCAAGTCATATTTCTTAGACTCGTTCCTGATTTTGGTGTTGGACTGTTTGAAAGTTCTCAAAGCAGTCTGGTTTTTTAAAGTCAACTGAGGCACGTTACAGACCGCCCAGAAGGGGCAGTCTCGCGCCACTGCTGGTTGCTCCGCGAGGGAGCCGCAGCAGCCAAACCACGCAGCTCCCTCACGGAGCAAAAAGAAGCCCCAAAAATGGCGCTTCCTTCCGTGGCGCGGATATGATGCTGCGAGGCGCCAATGGTGCACTCGCAGTGTCATATGCGCTGCACAACGTGCGGACACAGCGCGTCCGCTACATAAAGATAGCAGCCCCATGTGGAAAGGCGGGATATAAATAAATAAATATGCGGCCTTTAATAAGGAGACTTGAGATAATAGGCTTAGTCACTGCGTTTCCCTGCATTCTTTGAATTAAACTTGCTTTGAATCGAATCTTCTTTGACACCATGTTATATAGTGATAAACTTAGATCAATTAAACTGATTTTTAAATTAAAGTTTTTCTTAACAGAATTTTAAGTAGAGAATATTACTATTAACTAGTTAGTTTTTAATTTTTAATACCTGTTATTAACCTACCTAGTCTTGCCATACCTCTGCCACTATTGTCATCTGCTATGGTTTTGTGGAGCAATAAACTTTCCTCATTTATAAAAACAGTTTACTGTTTTATCAATTGTTAAGGTCCTGGGAGATCTGACTATGCTGGCTTGGGGGAATTAGAGTGATGTAGTCTAAAGAGTGACTTTTCAAGTTCTGGGTGTATAGAGATGGATCCAGGCACTGAAGAAGACCTTTGAGGATCTCCAAGGGGTAGATAGAGATGATGTAATGAAGTCTTAAACACAACAGAATTCTTATATCCCCATTCACTGTCTCATCACTGCAAAAGGCTCACCCCATAAGAGAAATTGCAAGGAGTTAAAAGAGATAGTGTGCCATTATGACACCATTATGACTTAAGATTTTGTATTTTTCTTCTCCACTGAGGACTTCTTGGGGAGAGATGCCAGCTTTGGGTGCTTGGATTTCTCTAACCTGGCTTTCCTGATTTGATATGTACCTAAATGTCTCCTCCTCCTCCTCCTTATCATCATCATCATCAACATCATCATCATTATCTTCTGAGAAACCTATCAATTTCTCATTAGGCTCATTCAGGGATTGTGAGATATCCTAGGGATAAAATCATGCCTCAGTTCAATCCAATTGTTATCCTCAAGTAATGGAAATCCACTGAATCGGGGGCGGGTTATAGACCGCCGCTTTGAGGCGGTCTGCTGCCGCCGCTTGCTCCGTGCGGGAGCCGTAGCAGCCACACCGCACGGTTCCCGCGCGGAGCAAAAAAGGAACTCCAAAATGGAGCTCCTTCTTGCGGTGCCTCTATGACGTCGTGAGGCACCGCTGGCGCATTCGCAACATCATAGGCGCCGCGACACATTCGGACGCTATGCGTCCGATACGTAAAGATGGTGCCGTATTAGACCCAGGGGCGTCTAGAAGAGATGCCCCTTTTTTAAAATGGGACGTCCTGCGGACGTCCCAAGTGCCAGTGTGTAACCGGCCAAAGTCTCCACTGATTCAATCCACTGTACATAGTTGGGACTTCACAATTACATTTAGATCAGGAAACTTCATGATGGGAACAGTATCTGGTAAAGGTCTTTATAGGCTCTCCATAGGTTCCAGTCAGTCCTATATACTGTGGAACAATTGGGTGTTTGAGCTTTTTGTTTGGCTTGGTTATTCTTTGAATGTGGCCTTGCTTTGCCCTGTGACATTTTGATAACCTCTCCGCTCTTCAGTAAGAAACTGTGGTGGTGTATTGTTCATCTCACCCTTTTCTCATTCTTGGTTTTCTAGACATGGCACATGGAAAGTAAGGCAAATGTTGTTGGAGGAACCAACATCTTACTGTTGTGAGAAAGCTGCATGGCAGTTGTGAGAAAATGAGTTCAGAGAAACTGTAGCTCCATTACAATGGATGATGGATTGTGAATTAAACAAAAATAGAGCTGTAAATAGTTTAGAATTTTTCACACCATTGTTAACAGCAGTCCAGCTCCATCCCTTGTAAAGTTTGGCTGAGATCCAACTGTGTCTGTCAGCTGTATGGACCATCCAATTTTGTTCAGAAGAAAACTAATCACCATGGTGACTGGAGCAATGGCAACTGCTTCCTGCCCACATCCTCTTGGGTTATTAGTGTTGTCAAAATTGTTGGGGGAAAGTTCTAACAATGGAGCAAAGGTTTAAGAGAGAGGAGGCCAAGTACTATACTTTAGCTTTAGCAGCTTTCATGAATGGATGAATGGGAGGAAGGTGCAAATTTTAAAAATTCCTTGTAAAAGATCCCAAAGAAACATGCCATATTTGCATGCTGACTGCCTCCATATGTATGTATACAACACCTTGCCTATACATTGGGTTTATGATTAACTGCGCTTATCATAAATCTCTTTGCTTGAGTGGACAGAGGAAGAACTTCTGGGATTTTGAAGATAGATCCTGTCTTCATGTCATCAGAAGTGCTGTTTGTGAAGTGAGGTTGTGAAGTACCTTGTTTTGTTTTGTTTTGTTTTTGTTTTTACTTTCCCCTTTGTCTTCTCTTTTATAAGCAGGAATTTTCACATCTTATTCAGGTCAACCTTGGTCATAATGGTTGGTGGATTCTTGGATCTCTAATTCATTTTTTAGTGCCTCCTATTATATTGATCATAATCTTAACAGTAGGAAGGGAAGTCCAGCTGGATCCAGAGCTTGGAAGCTCATTCATCGGTTGGTCTTTTAAGCACTACAGTCCATATTCACAGATTTTTTTATCCAAGCATCCATGGCCTAAAAATATCCATAAAATATATAAATTCCCAAAAAAATATTTTTGCACCTTTTTCCTATGCCATTTTATTTAATGGGACTTGAACATCCACAGATTTTGGTATCCACAGGGAGTCCTGGAACCAGCAGATACTACGGACATACATAATACCAACATAGCATGGAAGAGAGAAGTGAGAGAAAGAGAAATAAAAAGGATAATATTCTTGTTTCTTATTTTGACCATTCTGTTGGTTACCATGTCAAAGATGTGGAAAAATTAGAAAAACCCAGGTTCTTTTGCTTTGTATTTGTGTTTTTGCTAGCATCACTCTGAAAAGGTTTTTTTTTTTTTGGGGGGGGGGACCTCCAAATTCCTGCCATGTTGGCTTGGGGATTCTGGAAGCTTCAGTCAAAAAAGGATTCCTCCCATTGAGCTTTTTTGTTTTTAAAGCTCAGTTTCAAAAAATAAGGTTCTCCAAATCGGTTACCCATTTGAGAAGAAAAAAATGTGTTTCCGTCTGAACTCATATTTGAGGTACACCAAAATTTGCAGAGAAGCTAGTTGAGAGGGACCTGCAAACACAGTGTTCTCGGCCTTGTACCCACATGCCTGTGTGATGTGATTGTAAATTAGTCTGTTCCTATTGAATGAGGCCCACAATAAGAGTCTGCTGGAAAACAACTGCTTTGTTTAATGGCCATTTATCGTCAATTCCTTCCTTCTCCCCTTCCCCCATCCTTCCTCTCCATCCACCAATAAAGGGACATATTCAATAGATCGGAACATTGTTGTTTGCATTTACACAGATATTATGGCCTCAACATTAAGACTTATTTCATAGTTTTGACTGGAAAGGACCTTCTGGAGATGAGGCCCATGCCATGTCTCTTGAATAGTGGACGGGGGAGGGAAATTGGAATGGGGGAAGGATGGGAGTGGGTTGTGAAAATGCTGTGTTGAGTGGGAGGCCATGCATATGCCAGAGACTCCATTAAGTAAAGGTTACAGTTAGACATAAGAATGGTAACAGAGCTTATGCATTATCTCAGTTCTGCTAAAATGAAAATGTATAGCACAAACAAAAGACCTACAGCTTTGTGAAGAGATGAGGGAAGAGGTGCTGGGGGGTGGATAGAGAACTACAGAACATGGGGGCTTTTAAACAAATGTATGCAGCAGAAAATCTTTTCTTCCCTCCAGCCATTGTTCTATTGTCTTTCAAAGGCCATTAAAATGAACAGCAGGTTGTGATGAAATTTTCATTAAGCTCTAGTTAAATCATTATGAGGGTGCCATATTCAAGCTTCGGTTCTTTTCCCCATTGAGGAAGCAAAAAAATAATAATGAATAGACTATGAGGTGGATTTTATCCTCCCTTCCCAAATAAAGCAGCAGCAGCAGCAACAACAACATCAACAATGAAAGTTGGGATGTTGGAAGATTAAGGTAAAAAGAGACCTTATTGGCACATCTGCTCAAAAGGTGTAGGAATGGGGAATGAGACCACTAAGAAGTGATAAAACAGAGTGTGCATTAGCACTGCAAGATGCTTTGCTGTCCTTTTCTCAAACTGAATTCCCACTTGGAAAGTTTTTTTAAAAAACACCTTTTTGTGTTAAAGAAGCAGAAAATAGTTGTTAGTTTTAAAATGGTATCTGAGAAAGAGAAGAGGAAGGCTTCTATGAAAAGAAGTGAAGATAACATTTCTTTTTTAAAAAATCCCCCAAAATGTATGGGGAGATTTCTTGATTTTCTTTCTTTTTTTAAAAAAAAATATTGTATATATCAGTGGTCAGTTTCATCAACTTGTCAGAGTGTGAACGTCCGAATCTAGTTTTATAAGGTCATCTTCTTCATGTGACTCCCAAAACATTCCTGTATAGCTAGAAAACTCCAGAATCGGATAGTCAAATGGTTGCAGTCTGATGCATAGATGTCATATACTGCTTAAAGTCCTATTGTTGTATTTTGTTTTCATTTTTCTCAAAAGAGGAGAAAGAAAGGAAAACCAATTCCCAGGAGTGCAGTCAACCCTCCAATTGAAACTGTTTAGAGGTCAGGCTTAAAGGTTCAGGCTACTCCTCTAGTATCCAAAGTGTTTCTTCCTTCAGCAACCGCCACTGAGGAATGAGAGTGGGCACCTACAAAATATAATGATCAACAATGCATTTTTCTAAGCCAAACACTATGGGAAAATAAGAGAGGAATGAAATGTGGGGTTACCAATTTCTGCAGCAACCCTATTATCTGAATTACATCTAGTTCTGTCCTAAACCTGTGCATTAAAATGTAAATGTCTTTGCTATTTCAGAAACCACACATTTGTACATTAGCTCCTACACGTCAGGATATAGTTTTTCTTGAACATGTCTTGATGCCCAAATACTATAATTTTCAATATTTCAAAGCTCAGAATAGGCTAGCAAAGTTGTAGCCAATTAAGAAAGTGGTGTTTTACCAACCAAAGAAGTCTGTTGACAGGATATACTCTGATATTATGTGCAAAATGCAGACAAAACAGCAAGGCATACCTATTTAAACTGGGTGAGAAAATAAATCTAGCTGGAGGGCATGATGTTTTATCATGGTTAATTTTGGACCAAGGACATGTGGATTCCTGTCATTCCGCAGCCATATATTCATATGAATGTATGAAGTTGCCTTATAATAAATCAGAGCATTGGCCAATCTGTTTACAGTTTATGGCTTTCCACTGTCTGGAGCAGCAGTCCTTTCAGTTTCTTGCTATCTGATATTTAACTGGTTCTACAGCTTCTCTCTTTCCCCATGTAGAAATATTAATCAGCATGTTCATCTGTACCCATAGCATTCCTGTACCCATAAAGCATGAATTTTATATTGTATCTGAGCACTACAAACTAGGCCAATTCATCTTCAAGCCAGGTAAATACAGTGTGCCGGGGCCAAAGGTGGGCTTGTTATCCTCAAATTTGAGCTTTCATGAATGGCATGCCCTGGCTTTTGCAATGGGTGTGCATGCATGCGGCAGCATATGCGGGAGCACACACCCATTGAAAAGAATGGGACTTGAGGTCCCGCATTTTTTACTGTCTGTGAGGGAATCCGGAACGGATCCCCCATGGATACCAAGGGCCCACTATATCCAGTTGGACCTCCTTATCCACGGATTTTTTATGCACGGATTCAAGCACCTACAACTTGAAAATGTTCAGAAAAAGCATAAATTCCAGTTAGCAAACCTTGATTTTCCACTTTATTTAAGGGACACCATTTTGTTATGCCATTGGATTGAATGGCACTTGAGCATCCACAGATTTTGTTACGTGTGGGAGGGGGGGATCCTGGAACCAAATCCCAGTGGATAACAAGGGCCCACTGTATATTCCAGCAACACCACTATGGATGCGTTCAGGCATAACACCAAACCATAGTATAGAACAATATGCAAAAGAAAAGCATATTTGGATTTGGAAGTTACCTCCTTTCTATACTTCTGTACTTTTCCTTTTATATGCAACAACCAGATTCTTCACGTACTATCGTTTATTGCTATTTCTGTGTATAGTAAATTATGGCCAATACAAATCATTAGAGTATGATTTGAATGCCGTTGAATGTGCACTTTGGTCCTACACTCCCTCTTCCTTAGGCTAACTTCATCACTTCCAAACCAGGAAACAACGGTATGAGTTATCTTTTCAGGCCAGGATTGCAAAACCTTGTTTGATCCTAATTTACAATCCTGATTAGTAGATTATTGTTTAGTTTATCATGTTTCAGATCAGTGGCACCTAATGGATTTCATGGAGGGGTTGTGGTAAATCTGGTCTGAAAATGTGTTTGGCATCTTGGGTAGCTGTTTTAAAGTTTAGAATAAAACTCTAAGTGTTTTCACTTACAAGGATGTCTACCTTTCTTCAGATGTGCTAAGAAATGTGGCAGAGCCCAAAGGTATAGAGATTAGGTGAAAGTGAGCTCGTTTTCCTGGAGAAAATTGCTTAAGTCCCTCACATGCACCCCAACATCAAGGTGTTGGGAAAGTCACACTCAAGTTTCTAGCAGATATTTTCTGCCATCTCCCTGTTTTTCAAATGTCTTCTTTTTGCTGTTTCATGATTTCTCATGAAATCTAATCTCCATGCACATTGATGCCTCCCACCATCCCTTCTCCAGATATTTTGTTTCCATTGTTTGATTCCTCCTTAATGTGAATAGATGTTACAAATCTGAGCCATTTCAACCAAGCGTTTATTTTGTTTGTCTGTTTATTGTGGATACAGAATCTGGGGAGTTTGACTTATTAGTGTTGTGTTGAACATCAATGCTGTTTTAGCATTCATGCCCCCAGAGGCATAACTCTATTGCTGAAGTCACCCCCTGTTATATTATATGAAACAGTCTCTCTTTTCTAGCTTAAATTCCATGAGAAGCAGAGTCAGATGTCTTCTATTTCTGGTGTACAATAATAAAGATAATGGAGCGGGTTTGGAGAAGTCTTATAGGCTGTGACAGACCTCCCGCCCTTACTCCGAGGGGTGCTGGTTAACCATGGTATTTCTCTTGCAGCACAAATCATTAGTGGGATGAGATACAAGGACTTTCTTTTCCTCCTCTTATTTTCTTAAGATACTGGAGGATGGCACAGGGCTTCTGTGTTCTTTCTAGCCCTGGGTGGAACACTGAGCATGAATGAAGTTCACAGAATCAAAACTTCCAAACAACCCCTCCTTTTCCCTTATTGAATTTCTCCTTTGACTCTTGACTCAGTTGGAGGACACTTGATTCAATTGGAGCCCTGGTTTCTCTATAGAAAACATGCAAACATGTTCAGTAGGAATTCTCTCAACACACACACACACACACACACACACACACACTTATAAAATTAATCATATACTTATTATTTTTTCATTTCATTTTTTTTTTCATTTTATTATTCTCTGATCAAGGGTGAAGTATCCATTTATGTGACCTCTTCTCAGGCTGTTACTTAAACTACAACTTGTAGTTTATGTTCATCACTGTAAGTCTGTTTCAGGGCTGCATTCACAAGATCATGCAGTATTACTGCAAAGTTATTATTCTGTGAAAAATACCCTCCACAAACAGGCAGTCACTTTTGTTTACATAAGGAAGCTTTATCCCTCCTGACCTTAGAACATCTTTTTCTAAAATCTAGACCATCCATAGACTCCCTGTACTTTCTTGAAGTATAAAATTATAGCCATCATTCATCACTCTGACATACAGCATTCAGCACATCAGCAACTTAATGGATGCCCTTTGGTGATACAACAGAGTACTAATTTGGAGACAACTGTACTGCTAGTTTCAAGAACACATGGCCCTTCTGGTATCATCAGACTTCAGGTTTCATCAGAACTAAACTTTTCTTGAGGAATTATGGAAGTTACATTCTACATCTGAAGGGTCCTTTCCTCCATGTAATGGGTAAATCTGTATCTAATTTGATGATTTCTGTTTTTGAGGATTCTCACATTGACGTTTCTTCAAAGAATAAGGCTATAAATCTTTGCTCCCCCCCCCCTTCTGACACACAAGAATGAAGAATTTTGATGGTTTTCTCCAAGTTGGGTTAGAGTAGAATCTGGCAGGAAAGGGATGCATTTTTTCCATGATTTTTCACTTTGCCTGCATCCAGACTGCAGAAATAATCCAGTTTGAACACCCCTTTAATTGCCATGGCTCAATTCTATGTATAGGCTTCTGGGATTTGTAATTTTGTGAGACATTTAGCCTTCTCTGTCAGAAAGTTTTGGCACCACAATGAACTACAATTCCCAGAATTTCCATAGCATTGAGACATGGCAGTTAAAGTGGTGTCAAACTACACTGCAGATGCAGCCTTGATGGAACTGTATGGAAAAAAAATCACTTCTGCAAGAATCACAGAGTTTTACTCAAGAAAATATGCCTTTTGCATTCACAAACCTTATTTTTGCACACTTTTTTTGTTGTGACAGTTTATGATTTTTGTCATCATTTAGTTGAGGATGAGATAATTTGTGGGTATTCCTTGAATCACTATCAATGACTAATTTGCAAAAGCAGACAAGGTGAGGACAATAGAAGTCAGTAATCAAAAGATAGTGTAGCAAGCCATGATGAACCTAACTTGTGTGTACTGAAGCTGTCCAGACTTGCTGTCAGTGATTCAGCAGTAGAATGTGCAAGCATAGAGATGGAGCGTACTAGGATGAAGAGCTTGTAGCCAATCATATATGAGGGTATAAATGAAATTTGCATCAGCATGCAAAATCCAGATTGGCTGAACCAGAGTATTTGTGCATGCATGAACTTTCAGTTTTCAGAATGTTGCAGTCAGGTTTGCAACTTAAAAAATGTACATAGTAGAATCGTAGAATCATAGAGTTGGAAGAGACCGCAAGGGCCATCCAGTCCAACCCCATTCTGCCATGCAAGAAATCCAAATCAAAGCATCCCCGACAGATGACCATCCAGCCTCTCTTTAAAGACCTCTAAGGAAGGAGACTCCGCTACACTCCGAGGGAGTTTGTTCCACTTTCAAACAGCCCTTACTGTCAGGAAGTTCCTCCAAATGTTGAGGTGGAATCTTTTTTCCTGTAGCTTGCATCCATTGTTCCGGGTCCTGTGCTTTGGAGCCGCAGAAAGCAAGCTTGCTCTCTCCTCAATATGACATCCCTTCAAATATTTAAACAGGGCTATCATATCACCTGTTAACCTTCTCTTCTCCAGGCCAAACATCCCCAGCTCCCTAAGTCGTTCCTTGTAGGGCATGATTTCCAGACCCTTCACCATTTTAGTCGCTCTCCTTTGGACATGCTCCAGTTTCTCCATATCCTTTTTAAATTGTGGTGCCCAGATTTGCTCCCATTTTTCCTAACAATATTTGCAAAGTAACCTTTTGGTGTTAGTGCAGTGTCTAGAAAGTAACTCATTGCATTGCTTGTAGTACTCCTCACTGAACCTTGCCCTTATTTTCCATTACCTTTCTTTTTATAAGAGTAGGGTTTATAAGAGAATGGCATAAAACCTAAAAAAAATACTGTCAAAATGCCTCTAAAATGCTGTCATAAAATAAAATTTGACTGTAGTTATGAGTAACTGTCATACATTACAGCAATAAAGTAACTTCACTCTTCTTGCATTATTACAAGCAATTACTTGTAACTCTTTACTTCTAAGCTCTGAAAGAGTGTTTGCAAAAATATGTGTACACTAGGAAAATGTATACAAAATTGTGTATATTAGTGGAAATGCATATACAAAGGTACAATAAATTCAAATGTTTTAAAGGTGTATTTTCCATGTTTGGAAACTGATACGAATGCTCACACACACACACACACACACACACACACACACACACAAACACACACACACAAAAGCCCTGCAGTTCAAGAATTGAGATATTTTTAAAAAAAACACTGCAGTTCATAGATTCACCCATCTTTACCTGGAATATTGTGCTGGGAAGTATTCAGGAATTCTGATGTCCTCAAAGCAGATGCTGGTTTTGTTTATTTCTTTTCACTATTGATTTCTTTCCAAGCTACATCCCAAAAGAGTAAGCAGCCTTATAAGTAGTCCTTCTATTTCAGTATTACCAACTCTGGCAATGGATACCTAGCAAGGGTGAGGGACCTTGTTCAGGTTGTGGGTTGCATTACATTTCAGTGATATTTTCAGGGACCACAGGCCAGTGGTGGTTGGGGCCAAGGGTGGAACCCAAAATACCAGCATTGTTTCAGAATCTTATTTTCAGTCTCTGAGAGTTATGAGAGATGTTAGGATAGGATGAAAAGATAGAAAAGTCAAGAAACTATTAAATAACATTGTTATGGGGGTGGGCATATTGGAAGCCCAGAGGGCTAGACTGAGAACCCCAGAAGGTCCAGATGGGGATCCAAGGTTCCTCACACCACCATTCCAGGATTTCATGTAAGAGGTTTTCCCAGCCCTTCCCAAAGATCCAATTTACAATCTCTCTGTACATTTCCTCCACTATTAAGCAAGGCCCCCCACCACAAATGGGTGTCTGACTTGGGCTCCTTAGATTCCATCTTTGCAGGGTTAGATAGCTCCTGAAGAAGCAACAGGTTTATATGACTAGATTTTATCTTTAGATATTGTAGCAGTCCTTCTTTCCTTGTTAAGTTTCTGGGGGAAAAAACATAAAAGGAGAAAAAGAGACCTATAGAAATGCAGCCTTTAAAATATTATTCAGACTGAAATTTATATAGCTTTCATACATGTTACAAATATTTTGCTTTCTTACGAAAGTGGAAAAGGTACTGATTAAAGGCTTGGGCATCAAACTTTTTTTCTTACTTATATCTTCATAGTGTATTTCTGTTTTATGTTTCATATTATAAATCACCTAATGTATTCAATTTGAGTTCTCATCTGGTGTGCTTCTCTCTGTGTGTGTGAGTGTGTAAGACTGAGAGAGCAAGAGTCAGAAAGCTCTATATAATAACAAACTGTATTGCCATATTGGATCTGGACACTCCTCACTGAAATATGAACTGTACAAAATCCCCTAATATTATCAAACTTTTTAATCACCATCTCTTGTTACGGAATCAAGAGGTTTACCTCTTCTACAAGTCACCTGTGTTAGAAAGGCAATCATTAATGGACACAACAAGAGAAAACCCTTTGAAAACACAAACTCTTTTTCTTTTTAAAGAACATCTGATGAGGTGGAGAAGGGGAAAGTGGGGGGGGGGGGAGGTTTTATTTTTAAAAAAATAAAGTGATCAGAACCTGAGGAAAAGCCTCAGGATACTCTAATTGGCTGAGGTTTGAGTTTCGTTTGTTTGGTTCTTCGCTATCCTCTTTGACAAAGTCTACACGAAAGAGGCTTTGTAATGCTTTTTCTACTGAAGGGCAAACAAGGGTACTTTGCAGTTAAGGGCTTTCAAGTTTGGGTGCCCCCACCCTCCTGCTGCTGGGAAGGATGCTTCCAATGCACCAAGGCAACATGTTCCTCTGTGCAGTTTATCCACAGGAAAACAAAAACAGAACACACGCATACACACATACACTCCCCACCAATAGCAACTGCAAAACCATTTTTCTTGTAGAGCAAGGTAGCTTGTCATCTCAGAGCCCCCTTTTTTCAAAAGCACCACCATATGGAGATGCACAAACATGCAAATGATGATTAAAAAAAGAGTGGGGTGGGGGAGAGATGAGAAAAGGGAAGACGCAGTACGCAGAGCTTGGCTGTGTAAAAGGAAGTCCTTAAATGCTGTGGTGGCGGAAATCTTTTGCTATCGAGAATTTCAAGGCTGTAATAGATAGCATGTATTTTGAAGACTTGCCAGTTCTCCCTTCTTCAAAGTGGTTTGCTCATTTGTCACCTTCAGGAGTTTTATCCCCACCTCCTAATAAGTTAATACTGATAGTAAAAAGTTGATTTCAGCTAATGGTAGTTTAGTTCCCCCCTCCCCAATCCACCCACACGCTTTCGATATTGCTTTAGAATTCTTTCCAAATCTCACTTGCTTTACATCCTCAAAGGTGGAGAGCTTTTTAGGTTTTTGGTTTGGATGAAAGACATCTAAAAACACTCATACGGCATCTTCAAATGCAGAAGAAACTAAAGGGGAGGTCAAGTGAGAGAGTTTATAGTAAAAAGTTTGCTTTTAGCTGAAAGGCTGCTGTTTTATTCTGCTACTTTGCTTCAGTGTGATAGAAGGAAAGTGTGTTTCTTATCCTTTAGCTCTTAATTATTAAGGTTGCTGCGGAATTAAAGAAATTGTGGTCAACTGATCATACAAGTTTAGGCCATTAATCAACCAAACTTACATCTGAGTAAAAAGTTAGATATTAGTCCCCCTGAGAATCAGGGAGACTTTGGTTATGATGAGCTTTATATGTTAATTTTATTGGGAATGCAAATTCAACTAAGTAGTGTAGATATAATCAGTTAGTTCTAAAGTAAAAAATAAATAAATCACATTTTAACTTATCTTTCATATGCTGATGTCCTGAATCCTATTCTTACTACAAATTGTAGTAAAGACCTCAAATAATCAACGTGATTTATCTATGAGTTGACTTAACATTCAAGAATGGATTTAATCATTGCAATTAACCAGTTGAATCCAGGTGGATAGAATTTCCCCTTTCTATATCTATAAGTAGAGAAACTACTCACTTATGATGTCAGGATCATCTTAGAAGACTTGATTCCATGTGTGACAGAGGAAGGATGCCTCTGATAAAATAATGAATATTGCCCACAGTTTTTGTAAGTCTATTTCAAATTTTTCAAATTTAAAAAAATCAAAAGGAGACCACTTGAGAAATTTAAAAAAGAGAGAAATCCCGAATTATTAATACAATATGCCCATTACTTGTAGAATCCTTCCATGGCTTAGTATTACCTTAGATACTTTCTCACCCAATACATGCTTCTGTGCAGATAAGATTCCCTTCTTGATGGCTGATCAGTGTAGGAAGCCAGGGCATGTACAGGGAAGCTAGGCCCATCTTGATGCTTCCAGGATTATGTGGTAGCTCAGATAATTTCTCTGTTTTATTTCAGAAGCTGCTGTCATACTTTTCTCTTTAGGATGGCCAATTGAAGCATAATTATTAGATCTGCTTTATAAATTGTCATTGCTGATTAATGCATTTGTTCACATTTTGACAGCTATGTGCTGTTCTGGCATTTTTGGTTAGGACATTCCTACACTGTAGAAATAATGCTGTAACTCTATCATATGGAATCCTGGGATTTGTAATTTTACAAGTTCTTTAGTCTTCTCTGCCAAAGAATGCTGGTGCCTTACAAAACTACAAATCCCAGAATTCTGTAGGATGGAGTTGTGGCAGTAAAAGTGGCATTAAACTGAATTATGTCTACAGTGTAAACACACCTGTCACCCACTCCTGGAATTTAGCTTGTAGCACTCAATGACCTAGATTATATCAGTTGGCAGAACAAGGTATGATTTTTGCATGGACATTTCTGCTCTGCAATGTAAGAAGCATAACCTGGACAAGTTAGAAACAACATCCAAAGTAGGGCATGGAACAGTAATGCCAGAAACAGAGATGTCAGAAAGTAGAGCTTGGAACAGTGATGTTAGAAGCAGCAAGGTTAGAAACAGAGCTTGGAAAAGTTACTGGCCCTCCTGGTGCTGGGATTCTGGGATTCTAGTCCAAAAAAGTAGCTATTCCAATCCTTGTTTAAAAATAACAGGTTTTTTGAATCCATCACATCCTACAGAAAACAACTGAAGGCTGTCTTGGTTTTTCCCTCCCCACTGCCCATGCCAATAGAGCATCTTTCCAACAACTTAGCAGCGTCCAACTGGGGCATGACAGTGTGAGGGCAGAGGAAGAGACTCCATTGGCCTGTTTTGTGTCGAGTGTCCTTTGGCAGAAGCCATTAGCTTTGTCAACCTCATTTCCAGGTTGTCATCTGAGGCCCTTCTGACCTAGCATGTTAATGTACAAATATACACCACAGATGGTGCCAACCTTTTCTGCCTCCTCTACAATTTCCAGGGGATGCAATTTATGCAGGAGTGAAGAGCCAGCCACCTGTTTTGTGGGCATCTTTCTCCTTCCTATTTAAAGATTGAGACCATTGATGAATAGTAACCATCTAATCTGGTTAGTATTTAACTGAGGCCTATGGATCTCTAAGGAAGGAGGGTTCCCTCTATCCCAATACATGCACACAGCCAAAGCCAAGCATAGACATACGGCCTCTTCTTTCCTCATCTCTTCCTCCTGAGACAGTTGTCATGACTGTGCATATTAAAATTAATCAGACCTCCTAGGCCTCTGTGGCTGTATGTCTGGAACATGAAGAAGTGGCTATCAAGCATTTGCCCTAATTAAAAAGGCCTGCTTGGCTTAGCTCTAGTGGATGCTTGGTCTCTTTCCCCCCTAATAGAAGATACTTACAGAGGAGGCACGGACAGCGCCGTAGCAAGCGGAAGGCTCACTTGAAAGTTTACTGTGCCACCTGTGCCCAGAATGTCAAGGGTTGGAGAGCTCCCTGGATCCTTTCCTAACTGTTCTGTTTGAGGAGGGAATAAGTAGAAGGAAACTGTAGCCCAGTAAGTAAGAGGAGCAATGAGTGAAAGCTTAAGAGGCTCAATAAGCATTTGGATCAGCTTGTTTGAGGCTGATTAAGTTGCCCCCATGATCTAGTAGTACCACTTTGGACTCAGGTCTGTTTCAACTGGCCTTCTCCCATGC